>NW_014333043.1:184726-189145 GCF_000341935.2 Cephus cinctus | reverse complement strand
GGGAGGGGGGGGGGGGGGGGGTCGTCACCAAGGGTAGAATATCATTAGGGGACGTATGTCGAAAATTACGTAAATCGCATGCGGACGAACAAGTGTGTAATGGCGCATCCGTAATTACACGTCAGTCGCCAGGACCTTTGAGTCCCTCTTTATAGTTGAACTCTTGTCACGTCACCCGTTCTCTTTTCCTAGTTTGCTCTTTTCCAGCTTCCATGGCTCATCGAATTACTATCGTCACGTCCCCCCATAGAAATGGGCGCAGAAATGGTCGAGGGCAAATTTTACTCGTAATTTAACATTTACTCATAGCAAATCGGGTGCCCGTCGCTTTGGATGCAGCCTCGACATAACCTGAATAATCGTCGACAATCTTTATACGGGTCACATGGAGATATTAAACATCAGTATAATTTCTGCGTGAATCCATATTTTTTTTTTACGCAATCGTTACATTTTTGTTTGTCCCACGCACTCGACAACTTTCGCGCGTTAATTTCGTCTTTATTTTCTATTAAAGTTGTCATTTTTACGTACCGACGACTCGCGGTTAGACAATGAAGCGTCGGTAACGAAGAAAAAGCCTTCGGCGCTTACCGATTTAGTCAGAATGTCGAAAGGGGTTAGCAATTTTGTAAATAAGTAAGCATGACGGCGATGGCAATGGCGATTAGCTAGGTACTAACTTTTTTTTTACGTTAAAGCCCCATATATACGTATATACTTTTATTTATCTATACCTTTCATATTTATATATATATATATTTATATATATAAATAATTTAATATGCGCCTCTTATTCAATTTCGAAAGTGTTAACGTGTCCACGTGTAATCCGGTATATACATACATCTATGTAATCAATTAATTTATTCATTTATAAACAAAGAATACACTTAGTTGCAACTAGACTTTACGAGATAGTGCGAATGAATGGTAAGGACGGGCAAGGGTTGGGATTACAAAGGGTTGCCGATAGGTGGACACTGGACCGAGTGTTCCGATTTTGCGATTGGATGATAGGGTGATAAAGTGGGTGGTACATATCGATCGATGACGGTAATGATGACGCCATTCAATTTAGGACATTATTCGTATATATATAAGTGTCAATTCTTTTTTTTTCGAATCACTTCACCTCCTCGTCCTCTTTGTTTCTTTACACAACAGCAGCAATGTTGTTATTAACTATTATTAAAATTAATTTGCACATATATATATATATATATATATATATATATATATGTAATTTAGTTTGTTTTTTTCATATATATGTATTATGTATTTATATTTATTTATATTTATATATATATATATAATATTTATATATAGACTTTCAGTATTATACACGGGCTCTTCCCCCATACATATCGGCATTGTATTCGGTGTATTTTCTCTTTCTCACGTAATACGTCGCTTCCGGTTTTCAATTTTTATTTCTCGATGCTCGAATGGTGTCCGGTCGTTTTGGGAAATTTATAAAAAAAAAATTACGGTTGATTATTTTTTCATAGCTTGAAATTAATATGTTTCCATTTTTTTCACTCTCTCTCTCTCATCCATTCTGTCTGCGATAAAAAAAAAAACAAGATAAAAATGAAACACTGCTATTTCGTTTTCCTGCTCTTTTTCCATGGTCTTCTATCGTCGTACTAATAATCCTCCTCCTCCTCCTTCTCCTCCTCATCGTCATCATAATCACCGTCATATCCAGGGTCACGAGAAGCCAATTTATAATTTGCCTGGTACAGCAATAACGATGTTAATTATTAATAAAATTGATAAATAACAAATGAGACGATGTATCGCAAAGACAAAGGACAAACGAATATCGATTGTGGCGGACTCGAAGTTTCCATGAATAATCATTTTATTGAATAAAATCCAAGTCGTTACGAGATAAATAACCAACAATCTACTTTTCAAGACGACGCCATTCAAAAACCGTCTCTATGGTATCCGTGTTATGCGGTCATTCTAAAAATATATTTATTCTTATCAATTCGGTACTCTCATTCGTAGATAAATTCGGCACCTATTTACGTTCAATCCCATTCTCTCTCTCTCTCTCTCTCTCACACGCACACGTGCATCACTCTCTTCTTCTCTCCCACTCTAATAATCTTTTACATTGACGTCCAATGTCTCTCGTTCTTCTGATCTGAAATTCGAAAGAGAGCTGCTCCGTAACGTCGTCAAGCCAACAGGGAGAACTTGTGATGTCACGAGGGTGCTGATGAGTAATAATAATAATAATAATAATAGTAATAATAATTAGCAATGACTATTCACGGCATTAACAATGCATCACAGTGAACCTGCGTTCACGTAATTTTTGAATTTATTCCTTTCCAACGACAAAGTGCCGGTATTGAATGGCGAGCTGGTTGTAAATCAGTAAACTTGTCAAGCGAAATCTACCTTTTCCCTTTAGTTTCACGTGTACATCCCCACACGATTCAACCATCCACCGTTTCCCTTTTAACGTGTTACACCGTCGGTATCCGCAGGACGAGAGAAGGAAACTACTGATGGAAATAAGAGATTAGATATTGTACACCGACGCGCATGCGCAGACGGCTTGTCATCCCGTGGATTCGCCTTTCTTCTCTCTCTCTCTCTCTCTCTCTCGCTTCCCTTTCATTGTTTCTTCCTTTCTCCCGTAGGTTGCCACTGTCAAGAGCGTTCTAAAATAAATAACTTATTTTTATACGTGAAGTCGGTAAGAACAGCGAGGCACGCCGTTCTACAGTCGATCTGGTACGAGGTAAGAGGGTGAGAGAGGGGGGGGGGAGGGGTGGAGTCGGAAAGGAAAAAAACGCACTGAGGAAAGAGATATAAATTTTCACAAAATCTATTTTACCCCCTCACAGACAATAATAAAATGAAGGGACACCGTCGTCATCGTCACCAATATCATCGTCCGTTAACGTGGGGATCGCGTGCATCACGCCAAACGAGAAATAAACTAATAATTTAGGTCACGACCTACATATCCATACAATATTACTAGAAGGAGTTATCGTTAAAAACTTAATTCAACTATATCAACATTGATAAAACTCTAGAATGAACTCTAAGCTCTCTCTCTCTCTCTCTCTCTCTCTCTCTCTCTCTCTCCCTCTCTCTCTCTCTTTCTCTCTACCACACACACACACAACATGCGCACTCTCTCATTCTCAACCCTTCTACCTTATACCATTTCCATCTCATCCGTATATTCACTAATTCTCGTATCATTCTATAAACGATTATAAATTTCAATCGAATTCTTATTCCCTCAAGCGACGCAATGATATGTAGGTGGTATCTGTTGATGTAATCTGATAAGCATGCAGCTAAATATCGCATCTGCTTGTAATTCATGAGCAACGCATACGTATGCCGCACGTCGAGGGAGGTCAGGATGGTTGAGAAAAGGAAAAAAAAAGGCTAACCTTTTTCTCCACAAATTAATAGTGTTTAAGAACGCCGTTAAAAAGAACTGACGCTTCAAGCAGTACCGATATATACGATTCTCTACCGATCGGTGCAGAGTGTTGGAGTTTAATAAAAACAAACGTGTAATATTTTTTTTTACAGAACAGGACAGTGCAAACGGATACGAGCCACCGATACACGTGGGAATTATTGCCTAGTACGTAAATAGCCCCACGCGATGCGTACACGCTGTGCAGACAAGACAGTTACACGCAATCCCTTATTTAACATTGTCGCTTGAACGAGAGTGATAGTACGTTGAAAATTCAAATCCATAACCGAAAGTCGAGAATTCGTTATCCCGCATAAGACAGCGAGGACGTTTATTTCCTTTTCGTAGATGTCGCTGCAACATTTCCCGGGCTTAAAACTAGTATCGCTCCGTTAGTCATAAACGAGAGAAGTTCGTCGCACTAGGATCGTTTCAGAATTCACAATTATCGACACGTTAACGGTTACGCTGCCAAAAGGACAAAGAACAGGAAATACGAATGCGACAACGCTGAGTAACATATCTCGTGGGTCGACACGAGATTAATACGCGGCATAAAGATGGCTGCTTTATTCGCCGGTATGATCAGGCCTCTGATAGCTCAAATTATTTGCAGCTATCTCTCATCGACGCATCCATTATCTAAGGTCAAGGTTCTCTTTGATCCAAGCTGCTTCTACGCAATAAGTGAACCGTCGAAATGCGCCTAACAAAGTAAATGACCGGTAACGCGAAAAAAGCGAAAAGCAATGTGAAAATAAACCCTGATTTTACACAGAGCTTGTATCGAAGGAACATAGCCTATAAATGGATTGCGTATATATTGTGTAACACTTCTTGTATTGTACAGTTCTTAATTTCGTGTACGATATTGAGGTGGAGGAGGGGGCGCAATGTGTCGGGTGCGAATATGAAAGTTTTGTCGTATGTACGTGACAGGGGCGGTGTGC
>NW_014333043.1:183212-184378 GCF_000341935.2 Cephus cinctus | reverse complement strand
AAAAAAAAAAAAAAAAAAAAAACAACGACAAAAGGGTTAACCCTCTAGAGGATTAATAAATCACACCTAGTACGGGCCGTTATAGGTAATTCCATTCGAGACGAATAGCTTTGTTGGAAATAGTCGTTCTTACGCGAAGAAGCGAAAGTACCGAGAAACCTCGCAAGAGAGAGGAAACGCCCTGGCGATTAACGCATAAATACGCGGCCTATCGACGTTGGTAATCCCTTATACATACTTTACTGTATCGTTATGTGATGATGATGGCGGTTCTGTTTTTTTTTCCTTTTTTTTTGCCATTTGTTGGTCGATGGTGCGCGTTTTCTTGCGACCATATTTTTAATAACCCCTCGCACCGAAATTATTCAAGCTTGCTTTCGCGATTCACTCGATAAAAAGACGACGCAAGCGACGTTATGCTACTAAACATTAGATTACACATTATTTATTTGTTTTTATTTTCTTGTATGCTTGTTATCTCTCAACTAGTGTCGCTTTTAGCAATTATCGTTAAAGAGGCTTTGAAACCAGTTTTCCTATATATACACTGAATTCAAGTCGGCGACAAAGCCGACATCGAGAGTCTTTGTCCGGTGTACATGGTTTGTTTATAATGCGCTTGCGCAATGAGTTGAGGAGATTAAGAGTTAGGTTTAATAATGTCTATACTTATGACGGACTAAAGATTTTAATTGTAGCAAGGCCCTCGGCTACGTCCCAATTTTTTTCCGCCATGACACCCAACACGCCATCGAACGATGCTTCATCATCTTTCATTCCTTCGCTCTATCCCTCTCTGTCTCTCATTCACTCGCACTCGTCCTTCTCTCACTCGTTTCTCGTCACGCTTCATCCAGTTCGACTTCAGAGTCTCTCGTATAACTCTTGGTCTCTCTTTCTCTTTCTGTGACTAACCGGTCGTATATATTATCGCGAACAAAGGACACCGAGTCGGCCGTATCGGCTTCGTATTGAGTTCAATTTACAACGGGACATCCTCCTGGCGAGGAGCTCACGGCGCTGCTCCCTAATATTCTCCTCTATATACTTCTTCCGTGTAGTCTAAACGCTCCTTTCGATTATTTTATTTACTTTTTTTCTTTATTCCCTCTCTCTGTTCTTACTCCCACTCTCTGTCCGGGGGCGCGGGGGGAGAGGGGGGGGGG
>NW_014333043.1:144344-182803 GCF_000341935.2 Cephus cinctus | reverse complement strand
GGGGGGCGAATCCTCCGAATTCGTTACATTTAAAATACAAAGAAAGCTTAAGCCATGTTCGACTGGCTGGGGTCTGTATTTTGTGTGGTGGATGGTGTGGTGGTGCTGACGCTATTATCGCTAGAATTACCACTAGCCCCCGCGACAGTGCTCGTCACTTCTGATTGGCCGCTGCCACCGCCACCGCCGCCACTAGCGCCACCTGCACTACCTCCGCTTCCGGCACCGCCGGTACCGCCGGCACCACCGGCCCCGGTACCACTACCAGCGTCACTTCCTGCATTCTCGGACGTCTGCATGTGCTTCGGTATCAGCATACTGTTCAGGTTGGGCTGGCTTCGCAGCTCCTGCTCCGTGAAGTTGAATAATGGCGGAAGTGGCCGACCGTTGGGCAATCTGGTGCCTGGTTCTCGGAGCTCGTTGAAGAATGCATGGGCGCATGCCCAGAGTGGTGTCATTCTTAAAGACGGTGTGTACTCCAGCAGTCTGCCGACGAGGTCCATCGCTTCTGGCGGAGTGCGTGCCCTGAAGACCTGTTAATGAGAGAGCAAATATCTTTAGAAACTGTACATAATAGTCGCCACCAAGATTTTGCATTTGTAGTCTATACACTGATCCATTCGTTCCGGATCGTTTCTCTAAAAGAAAAAACAAATTGAGCGGTACTATAAAAGCGGGATGTACGACCAACATAAAAATCGTGTACCAATTCAGTTGAAATTTCACCAGTGAAACATTAGAGTAAGTGATGGTCTCGTTCTCTCGATTCGGCAATCACGAGAGATCAAGAGAGAGAGAAAGAGAGAGAAAGAGAGAGAGAATAAAATGGAAAATAAATAAAAAGATTTACATATGAGAAATAGAAAAGAATAATAGATCGCACATCTGAATTTCTGTTAGTCGTGTTAGCTGCCTTGGAGGAAGGGAGAGAACATTACTGAACCACAAAGTGTATCCTTGTAACTCATCAGCCGTTTTCATGTATTTTTTTCCATCACCTCCTTCTCTCCCTTCCTCATAATCCTCTTGCTCAATGATAGTCCTCTTTATCTGAACTCATCCTTCTGATTGTTCCCTTCTATCTCGTCTGTTAGCAGCAATTTCTCTGGCTTCAGTTCCGCCCTGAACTCTCAGGTTTCTTGGCTTTATTTATTCACTTTTTAAAAATTTTTGTTGAATAAATGTTGAGCTATTCTTGTTAGTCCGTAATCGGCAACAAAAACACGAAGAAAGATTCTCTGGCAGCCATACACGTAACAACACGTTCCAAGAGAGATCACTTACTCTAATCTTTTGGTGCTCCGTGGAACACTTTGGTGCGCTCATTCGCTGAAGCATAAACTGTAACCACGAGTACGTGTTGTTGATGAATGACACTGAGGAGGGTTGGGCTTGCGGGATACCTCAAACTCAAGGGACACAAGAACAGAGGTCGTATGTGATAATCGTGTAACGCGAGGCGTGTTTGTCACCAGTGGAAAATTCACAAGACGATCATCGTGAAGACTCTAGCTCATAGAAAATACTGACAGAAGGACACAGCAGCAAGAATGCGGTAAACACCTTGATCGGCAAAAAGAACCTTTCTCACGTTAGCCAGATGAAGAAAAGTATGTACGGACAAAGATAGGGGGAAACAATGACTGTACGTATGGGACAGCTACATATGTAACATATACACATGAGATTGAAAGATATCATAAGATCTCGACGTAGAACTACCTTTTGCCAGGGATGCGATTTAATCTGCGGAAATTTGAACTCGGTATAATTAGGGTTCATCTCGCGGATCTGATCGCGGGTCGGTGTGCCGAGGACTTTGATGATCTCGACAAGCTGGTCCACGCCGCTGTCGCCAGGGAATATTGGCTGCCCCAGAAGAAGCTCCGCGAGAACACATCCGGCGCTCCATACATCTGACAAGGTTGTAAGGATTACAAGATTAATAAAAGAGACAACCAGCAAAGGCACGCGTCTCCGCCGTAGGGATATCGCAGCTGCTCACCGATCTTCGTAGTGTAGTCGATGGCGCCGAAGATGAGCTCAGGGGCTCGATAGTAGCGACTGCATATATAAGAGACGTTGGGCTCTCCTTTTACAAGGTGCTTGGCCGAGCCAAAGTCGCACAGCTTCAGGACGCCACTCTCAGGGTCCAGAAGTAGATTCTGGGGCTTTATATCCCTGTGACAGATGCCCAGCGAGTGGATGTATGCCAGCGAGCGGAACAGCTGATACATGTAGAGCTGAAAGGAGAAATAAAATTATCAATACCGATGCTGGTAGCTAAGTGAGTTTAGAAGAGGAAAGACAGCCCGCAGGTAATGAGTACGAGGAGGATAGCCTGGCAGGAAGTCCTGATGAGGATTTCTCATGGAGGTAAGAAGCAAAGAAGGTCTGAATGAGAGAGACGGTATGTATCGTTATGTCGGTAAAACAGGGAGTGAAATACGATGACTCACGCTATCGTACCAGGCTATCGACTCGGACGTTATCACCTCATTACTGGGAGTTGTTTGAGAAAAAATCTTATCTATAACTTTGTTGTTGCTGCCCGTTGCCGTTCTCGGCGGCCATTCTTTTATTAGTTATATCAGACGGAACGACCGCGACGACGAGCGTCGCTCGTTCAGCCTTCGGGAACTTACCTTGATGAAACTAATCGGTATCGTCTGTTTGCTCTTGCTGTAATGTCGGGCGACTTTGTACACGGTTTCCGGGATGTATTCCAGGACTAGATTCAGGTAAACCTCGTCCTTCTAAAAAAGAGACGCAACGTCCATGTTAAATATAATAAAAACAAATTAATTATTGATCATGATAAATCGTCTCAACGAGATTATCACACTGCTTCCCAGGGCTGTCTTCGGACTCGACTCTATAATCCTGATACATCATTAGAATAATTCATTCGACGTGACGACTACCTTGGAATTCAGTGCGCAATCTCCTGGATATTTATCGAAATCATCTATGACTAGCGAAGCGGCGTTAGCTACTAGATCCAAAATTAAATCCTCAATGCTATAACGCAATGCGTAGAAACTCGCACGTGTAATCAAATTAGAGCCAACTGTACCAATTATAACGTACGGTCTATATAGTGATACAGGTTGTACCATATATCTGGATTATCTTTATAGGTCTGTCAAGAAAGAAAAAAAAAAAAAAGAAAAAAAAGAAAAAAACTTGTCAATCATCATACGCAGGTAGACTGTGTCATACTCGAACGACAGCTACCATAAAATGCTTGCGCGATAGTCGTGTTTGACGGACTATGTTGTTTTTTAAAGTCAAACGTCTTTTGATGTTACGTAACTGTAAAGCTTATTGATCTACCGTAAGACTGTTTGGCTACTGGTGTTTATACCACGGGTATGGTATACCCTGTATACATTTTTTGGAGCGAACGAACGAACTAGCCAACGAACGTAGAGTTAGAAAGAGACACGTCATTCGTCTCCAGCCTAGAAGCGTGATTGCCTAGAAAACTCGCCAAAAAAAAATAGGATTCTTTGTCCAACTACTGGGTACGCTCCAACTTACGTCCACATGAAAAACCGGATTAGTCGCGTTTAAGATGTTCTACAAAATAACATAACAACGATGCATGCATTATAAAACTAAAAGAGACAAAGTTTTCTCTTTTTCGAATAGAGGCCTTAATGGCACTCAGTCAAATGGTTACTAATATTTTAAACGTCGATATAAACCGCTACTTTCCATCTCTCGTTCAACAGATTTCTCATTCCATATTCATTCATTATACATAGACTATGGTAGGTATTTTTGTTTCTCCCAAAATGTTACAGCTCGAATAGGAAAGTTGCGTGGGAGGGCAAAAAAAAAGGGGAAAAAAAAAAAGGTGTGACTCGAAGACTATTCACAAGTCATGAAAATAGTGGAGCGCTATCATCAAATTTTTAACTCATTCGAATAAGTCAGGCTACTCGCACTTAATGATCGATCATTGACATTAAACGAATGAAAAATTGAAAAATCCAAATTACCTTATCACCACTAGAGTAGAAGAAGTATTTGAGTTTGACGATGTTGCAATGCTCGAGGCGCCGCATAATTTGTAATTCTCTGTTCTGAAATAATAAAATTGATAACGGTTATTACATTCCGCAGCTCAGCGTGGACTGTGATAAGAATATACTAAAGATCGTCTCACCTTAAATCGTTTATCTTGGAGAACCTTCTTAATGGCGACCATCTCGCCAGTGTCACACAGCTTCGCCTGGTAAACGACCCCGAAGCTGCCGTTCCCGATGACTTTGGTGTCGGTGTAGGCGACTTCCTGGGGACGATCTGGACCGGCGCCGGCAGTCGCCACGACCGTTGTCACCTTGCTGCCATCCTTGCCTGCATTGTACATCGCACCACCCATAGAAACAACCGAAAACCACAACGCTACAGTACAGCGAAAGTAACAGAAGGAAAAACAAAAACGGCTAGGTACTAAGAAAAAGAAAAAAAAAAAGTAAGAAAAAAAAAAGAATAATCTGACACTTCTACTGTAAATAAAATAAAAATAGAGAAATCAATAAAACACGAGAGACCTCGTGTGCTATTAAATAAAAATAGTATGCGAGAGAGATAGAGAGAGCGGCATTGCGTAAAGATTGACAGAGAAGCAAAAAGTCGTGCACCAACATTCTTTTAAAAATAAATTCTATACACGACAGTTTCACGAAGCTCGGATACGCATTGATATCTTTGAGGACAGGAAAAGGAAGGAAACAATAAGTGCAGGGGGAAGCCTTGGAAAAGCATAAGTCACTGGAAAATAAAAGTTTCGTTTACTCAATCGCAATGAGCGTCGATAGGCGTGTAAAGCTATTAGGCGCAATTAAAATGGCGTTAAAGTTCGTTGCGAACTGCACGACGTCCAATGGAAACTGAAAACATTCGGTATGTGCCGCGTCTAAAGATAGTTTACCCCATGGGAAATGAGTGCTACGCCAGCAGCAGTGCATTTAACTGAAGTGTGCTGTAAACCAGCTGTATTGCTCAGTTCTCTATAGCATTGGCACAAGAAAATCCCTATGAAAAAATATCTAGTTTTTTCTTTTCAATAATACACCAAGCCAATTTCAATTTTCTACGTTGCAACGGGAAGCTTAATTTTTTTTTCAGAAAGCTTTTTCCCACGGGTCCAAGTAACGGATGCACGTTTGCGAATGCAACAAGTGGCGGAGACGTTGACGTGACGGAAACAAAGAAAAAATATCTATATTTCCTTGAGTCTCGGATGAGTTTCTTTTGTCGGGACTTCTCAGGGATATCTGAGTCGTTCGTCCCTCGCGGAAGATTTTAGGGGCGATGAACGACAGGCGAATTCAACATGGAGTCTTCGAAGTTTATATGTAAATACTGCTGAGTAACTAGTATATTTCCAGGTCCACTCTCAACGTCTGTTACTTTTTCGAGATGCACGCTGGGATGGCAATTCGTACGTTTTATTTATTTTCAATACTAATAGACGCGCGATATCTTGTTTTTTTTTTTTTACTTTCTTCGAGAGTGACGCTGTTATGTTTTTTTAAGGCAGCAGCTCTTCTTGCCGACCCGGTGGATAACGATGCAGTCAGTCTGGGCCATTATACGATTTATTCATAGAACAAAATTGTATCACGAAAGAAAATGCAGGAAGTTACATCCACTCGAAAATGCCCGAGGATATCGAGTGGCGTGATATTACGCTTTTAGAATTTCGAAATGTCAATGCTGGTTGGCAGTGCGAGCGCAAATAACGATTTTAGCCTCGGACCGATTTTCTGTGACTCAGTGGCTAGAAATTTAGCGCGTATATACCCCCCCACGTGACTGTTTTCTTTTTTCAATCTAGAATCACCGAAAGTTGGAAAGTATACAGAAAGGATATCTAATAGCCAACGTTTAAAATAAAAAGACAATTTTGCAAAATTTTACAAAAATAACAGAAATCAAAACCTCTATTTTCATACCGCTACGAGCGTCCAAAGAACTTCTCTGTGTACCGCCTCGTGCATGGGACTTCATTACTTAAAAAATTCCACTTTTTCAAAAAAAAAAGGCATACAATAACGCTGCTAGAAAATTCTTCTCTATCGCTCGAAATCCCACTGTCGACCAGTCTTCGTGCTTCTTCGATAATTTTCGGTAATTGTCGTGCCTAGAGAGGTTCGATTCCTACTGCATCTTGTCAGTTTGACAGTTGAATGGATGCGCTCGAAATGGCAGGGCTGCCAGTACACGAGGAACAAAGAAGCGCGCAGCTCGTTCGAGAGATGCGAGCTACTTCTCGCGAATGAATCCAACGAAATGCGAAATCCTGAAGAAGAACAGCTACCGGGGGAAGTTGAAGTGGAAGGATCAAAAGTACATTCTAGAAACCCTGAATTATTCCGACACCGTTGAAAATGGGTCAAGTCGAGAATTTCTAGATCTATTTTCCAATAGACATACTTCGCTTCGTACATTAACATTAGCAGTGGATATTTCCGAGCATCGTTTCTAAACTGAGCTTGTCTTGGCATGGATCCGCGTAACTACTATAGAAAAGACACTTGTTCCACCCTTTAAACGAAGACGTGCCGTGATCTTGCTCAGCGTCGTTAGACTTCGTAAACGGACCCCCATCGTTAGACGCGCCAATCTCCGATAGCTCCACAGTACGATGATTAGTTGGAGTAAGCTTGAAACTGTAAATTAGCCGGAACAGGAGAAATGGTACCGGGTGGAATATGGGACTCACGTTTTTTACTTCCAAGACTGCGTAAGAATTTACAGATCTTCTTGTAAGCAGTGTCTGCCACTTCTTTGCTACCGAGATCCATCGTACTCCTCGACTTGATCCTCTCGTGACGTTGTCCCGACGAACATAATTTCGGATACCTCCACTGTTGACACGGCTCGGACCAGTCCAAAGTATTGGCCGGTGCCATTATCGATATCGATTCTTTGTCTTCTCTGAAAATTTCTCTATTCCTTCTATATTTCTTCTCTCCTTTCTTTATCTCGTTCTCAACCCGCCTTCCTTATAACATCATCCGTATGCACTCAGTGACATCGCATGTATTCTCTACAGCGTAATCGCCCCCGGATCATAAATCACTGTTATCAACTGCTCGCGATTAGTGAAATTACAGGCAAATCGCGTAAACACCCTCAACCGCTATCAAACCGAACACAAGGCTATTTGGCACACTGCGGTCTGTCAGGTTGTCTCGATTTTTTTTTTTTTTTTTTTAAATAAATCACGCACAGATCTTTTAATCGGATTTATCGATACTTTCCAAGAACAGAAGGTTGACGGTTGTCGGTCGTCAACGAAGACACTCGATGACGTAATTTCCGTTCTTCCCAAAGGACAACAAATGCAAATAATGATTAGTCACCCGGTAGTAAAAAGTCCTTCGGGTCTTTTCATCACGCGTTCCTTGACTCGGATTTCTTTTTCTCGTAAACTACATCCACGTCTCGCACGGAATTCACAAGTATCCAGGAAGATGCCGCGAAGGTTGCACAAACTTTCTGTTTTTGTTTTCTTCTTATTTTCTAACAAATTACAGCCGATCGCTCAATCTACTTATATCGTAGATGCGAAAATTTCTAAAATCTCATCACTCCCGTCTCACATTCGAGTCAGCTGCGCGACGTCTCTTCTCTCGCGTTTGGAACCAAAGTAAATGGCCACTCGTGAAACTTGCTCCTTATGAGTTCGTCTTTGCTGGAATTGCTCGTGTCTAAATATTGTATTAACGCGTGTTATATTTAGACGAGCACAAGGAGATAAGAAAGCTCGTTTACGTACATATCGACGTACGTCTTAGCCAATGGCAGCGAAGACTCTCGAGAGTTCCCTTGATCAGCGGAAAGAAGATTGTAGGGTTAGAGAAGGGGTACTATAATAATTCACTATAATCAAACGAACGATCCATTATCACATAGACGCTCAGCGAGTCCTTGTACAGTTAATATACGTATTAGAGAAATTTTGTAAACCTCTAATTAAAACTTTCCAGGTATTCCCCCTTATCCGTATCACAGTTCTCTTTTCAATGCTACTAAAATACTGCAACGATCTTGATCACTTTGATAACACTGGATGATCGGACCGAGGATAACTTCGGACCATACAAATTCCACGCACTGTAACGTTACTCGTGTCCCCTCTCGCCTTTGCACTAGTTCAGTTTTTACTACGAAGTTCAGACGTCGCTGGCAGACGACGTATCCCGCTGGACGATCACAGTCTGGATTCGAAACGAAACTCCAGCACGGACCTACGTTTCGAGGGATCCGTGTTCCATTGTTGACTGAACCGAATGATAAAAGACTGTTACGAAGTCCGCAAACAGCACTGCCTGAATTCGTATCGCGGAATAGCACTGTGGCGTATGACGTCACCGGTACCCTAGAGGCAAATAGCTTCGCACTGTTTTTCCTAGGTATTTTTGTTATTGCCGCTGGTTCCCGTCTCCCGCGAATCCCCACGGAGCGTAATTCTGATATATATTTCTTATCGCGGCTTCGCTCTTCCTGCGTGCGGCTTAACGATACTCCGCGTCGAACGGCAGAAACACGAGATCGGCGCGAGCACCTACGAGCAAAGCTGAACGTTCGAAATACCGTAAGATGTAAGAACGCAGCAGCACCTCCACTTCGAAGTAAAAAAAGTAAAACAGTTCCATTGATTTTTTGTCCGTTATCTTATCAGCGGCCGGACGGTAGGGAAGGGTGCGTGTCGAAGCGACGATTCAAAGCGAAGAAAAAAAATCTCTCTCCACATCGAAGTAAGTCAATAACATTGATACAACCAGCGTCCCCCTGACGTCTATATTTACTCCGAAGTCACTTTCTTCCAAAGGCCCTTATTCCGCCTCTCCTTGGACGCTACTTCCTCTTCCGAGTGATCGTCACCACCGGAGACCCGGACTCCCACCCAGCCCACGATTTTCGATCCGGCTTCTCGGCGAAACCGTTATCATTTTTTTAGGTCAACCCAGCGACCACCCAAAACCAACGGTCGTAGTCAAACGAGCGGCTGAACGTGAGACAGTGGCGCGTGCGGGCGTCGGTAGGGAATAAAATTTTAATTGCTAAACTTTCTTCGACCATCGGAACGAATACAGGCGAGAAAATGCGTCCGCGTGATTCTCTGAAATTTATAAGACGACGATGCCACGCGTTCGTTCACGGATCCAGTGATATAGCGACTGACGAAGAGAAGAGGAGCCGAGAGGTTCGCTCTCTTTGGAGAGTGGCGTCCCGGCGCCGCACAAACGACGCCTCCTCTCTCTCTCTCTCTCGTACGTCCCGATACTCTGCCCACAAGAGACACGCCGGCCACGGCTTACGTACACGCGTCTACCCATGTGTCCAACCAAGAGTGGCAGTAACGTCATAGGTGGGGAGAAGCACAATAGAGTTATGTCGAAGGCACGCAGCAGCTGATTGTCGATATAAATAGAAAGGCCACCATAAGAAGTTTACCGGTTTTTATCATCGCGCCACCATTAAGCCTGCTGACACCTACTCTACTTTTCTTTTTTTTTTTTTTTTCTTTCGTTTTGATGGCTTTCCGGTGTTCGGTGGAAAAAGATCAAAAGAACGTAAACTGTCGACCGGACTCGGGATGTATGCACAGCATCCGTAAGAGGCGCACGTGGTGTCTTTACGGATCGGTATGATTAATATATTGCTAATAATAAATCTCAATGACATATTATCGCACAGATCAGACTATCCTAATCACTGGCTGGCTGTGCCGAGAATAAGATTTCCTGTGATAGGGTAAGATAACAGGATTGGCTTCTGATAGGATGAAATAATAAACTGGCTAATCTTCGGTGATTCAATGATGATAACAGGACTGTATCTTGCGTTTCTGTGGATACCAATGGCAGTTCATAATGGTTGATTAGCCTCCGTTGTATTTGATAATACGTTAATTGGCGTAAACGAGAAATAGGAGTCGAGTTCGTTCACACTAATCTAGATTAGTCGTCGTCATCGTCGTCGCATCTCACTTCCTCAGCCTCTTCGTCTCCCCTGGTCCACCGACTGTCAGCTGGCCAGTTTCCAGGTCCTCTGGTACTAATAGAGAACCTCGGCCAGTCTCTTGCGATAATTAATCGAGCTCACGAAATTAGCGCATCCACCGGGATGCATCGCTAAAGACGTTACACAGTGATTACTCTGATAACGGCGTAGCCATGGTTACGTAGATAAGAAAATTAGTACAATTCAAGTAGCTGATACGATATATCCCAGATATCGTAAGATTTCATTGATTCCGTGAAATTTTTCAAATTTTCCTTAAATATCTTATTGCCGACTAAGCACAGCTTTTCTGATACTTCGGTCAAACGTAGGAATACAAGGGGTCACTCGGTTTGCGGTATTATCCTTCATGGCAAACAGGCCACGCGGTGCCCGATCGTATCCGAGGAAAGAAAGAGCCGCAGCGTCCTGACGCTGTCAGGCGATCTCAGAATTTGCTTTGATCCACGATAATCGAAAAGTGGCTGCAGGCTGAGACAAAGGAACAAACTCGTTGAAAGATGTCAACCGGGATTTCTGAGAGAGCAAAGGATACGGTAGACTTTTCGAAAAAGCCATTTGGCATGGTCCCACCATTTTCTTAGAAGCTCCCGCTCGCAACGGCACTTCCTCCCAGAGTCGCGAATAAGATCAGCCCACGGTACCGAACATCTGTTCAGCGAGGAGATTGCAATCTCTATCGGACTCAGAAATCAGTCTCGTTTACTTCTGCGCAGTTATGAGAGCTCGGAAGACAAGAAAAAATGCTTTCCTTCCACGCGCAACCGATAGCGATAACGAGACAAAAGACGTAGCTAAAGTTTTGCGTCATTCGAATATCGCTTGAAGCGTCGGGACGCTGCACAATTTACAACGGAGAGATTCATCGTCGCGATAATAAAAAAAAAAAAAAAGAAAAGATTTATGGTACGTTAAATACTAGTAAAAAAAAAATACGTCTATCGATACTCTCGAAACAATCGATTCGCTCGTTCGATAATCGATTATAATCGATGACGAATTTCGAAGGTCACCGTGTACCCCAGGGCCCACTGCCCACATTCCGACTAACGCGATCTCATCTAATCGCAGCGAGAGCTCGGTTAACTGGCAATAGAAACTTTCGAAAAGCTTCGAAATTTGAAGGAACGATTAGAATCTATCGTCTAAACAAATATATTGCTTACATTAAGCACCTAAAGCGTGAATAACAAATATTTCGAATAGTCGCTATAAGCGTTAGCGATGACGATCGGTCACGATACATAGGACAAACATACGTATATATATGTACAGTGGTACCCAAGGCATTTATTATATACATAGATATGTATACGTGACGTGCGTATGTAAAATTGAAGAATTTGTTTCTCTCGGCATCTATATCTATATCCACGTCTACGTACACGCATCAGGTTATAATTGACGCGAATTCGCAACGTTAACGAGATCCATCCCAACGAATAGATTTAGTGAACGACACCAAAAGCCAACTATCGCTTTCATCCTCTTAGTTTTGTCAGTGACCATTCCTTTTGGGATTCGAGATAAATCTTTGGCAAAATAAAGGAAAAATTACGATAACGCCACGTCTATTAATAGAACTAAGCAGTTGTATTACCCCTCGGGGCTATACTGGCGAAAATAGCAACGACGGGAGTGGATCTTGTCTAGCAGTCGAGACTAACCTAACCTAACGACGTTTATACCCAGTGGTACCTTTAGAGTGACAGAGAGAGAGAGAGAGAGAGATAGGTAATTACAGGAGCAAAAACGAAAAAATCGCCGCTGCTTCATAATAACAATGAAGACTTTCAGAAAGTTCGCATAGAACAGCGAACTGCGTGAGGCTCAGATGTAGGTAGAACGTGGCAGCTGGTCAATCCCTAAGGAGGACTGTTCGTACACGTGATCGGAGTTCCTTGTATCGAGCCCGAGTTGGTGGCACTGTACGAGAGTGACGTAATAGCAAAAAAATGGTGAAAAAAGATATTCGAGGAATTTGATATCCGAGAGTACGTATACCGACTGTTTAAAGCAACTAAGGAAATGGATAATTGATTATCGAGAGGCAATTGGTCGAGGAAACGGAGTGGGGAATGTAACGTGTGACATAATATTCACGTGAGACTGTTTCTGACTCGTCACGTGGAGTCTCCCCGTCTGGCGGGCATCGAGAGGTCGAGTAAGATCGATCTCACGTATTTAAATGGAGGGAGGGGGATCCTTCCCAGCTGCTCTATAGGAGCGATTGAAATGATGGGGACGGACACATTGAACACGTTGGTAGCTATCTGGAGGATTAAAATTCTTTCGCTAAGTCCTATTTACCTTCTTCCATTCGGCGACACCTTTCGACACTTGGCTATGTACGAGGAGCACGAGGTTGTTGGTGCACGGGGACGTGCTGGTTCTCTTTCTATTTTTAGTTGACTAGGAGTCCGCCGGAACACGACTATCTATCCCGTGGCTAACGAGGTTTGTCGTTAGCAGGCTGGTAAGATTTTCCTCGTAATGGGATCTATAGTGGCACACGTGACATTACGCGGTTGTTGCTGGAATCGACTGAGAAACAAAGATGGCGTCTTTGTCGATGGGAATCTGGTAAATGTAATATCGTGGAGTAAGATTGTTCTGACGCGCACGCACTGTACCCGCTACTCGGGCAATGTCACTCGACTCTCTTTTCTTTGTTGTGTATCGTAAATCCATGGAGAAAAGTACGCGCGAGTCGTTTCGTGTTTAATCTCTTGGTTGGGAGTCTCTTTGGCGAACACCGACGTCGAGTGCGTCGTCTAGACGTCTTTGTGTTACTCTTTGCTTACGTCCCTTGTCCTCTGATTCTCAGACAGTCCGATTGACTGACTGGCAACCGTCTCGTCATAGAGAATCGATTGTCGAAGTTCTGTTGACGATATAGGTGTAGGTGATTTTAAAAATATCATTCGTTTGCTCTCTATTTTTGAGGTTGGGAACGCCGACGTTTTCAGCGCGACCATGGCCGTCAGTATAGTCAACGCAGTGTGGCAGTGGTATCGTGTACCTGGTGCGTCAGGAGTGACGAAATGCTTTCAGATGCCAAGTGAACGTCGTAACCTGCTGACGGTTGAGGTTTGTCGAAAATAAAAAAAGAAAATGTTTGGTTATCCTTGAGGGAAAATTGTGAGGGGAGGCAATGAGAGTTTCGAGAATTTCTTGGGTTATGTTTTTGTTGGGGGATGGATCAGCGAATGGCGGCCATCTTTTGAATCGGTGAACGACTACTTGGATTTCGTGAGCGAGTCGTCGGCCTGGTGAATTTTTACGGAAATTCCGGAATCCAATTGCATCGGCCAATGAGGAGGTCGTATCGACCGGGTTCTCTGGCACTTGGTACTAACCGGCCCGAAAGCGTTCGAGCATCGCCCGGCGAGTTTCCTCGAAGGGGTTTAACTCCCTGGCTGTTATGTCAGGACACCACATGTAGGGATTCCAAGGATTATCGAAAGGTCATGCGATACGAGCTGGGCACACGTGTCCTCCAGTGAGAACTGCGAGAGTCACGAAAAATCTAGTCTGCGTGTGGAGCAAAAGAATTTTTATCCCTTTGACGAACATAGTTTTCTCTGTTTTAAATATGTACCTTGAGGAATATTTTTTTCTCTGGAAATTCTCTTAAGGATCAATGACATTGAAAAGGTGTTTTGAAAAACGCTGTCGGCCGGCCCTGTGGCGAACAAGACTCGTTAACAAGCACGCAACTATATCGCTCGACCGCTTTTATCCAATTTGTTCTATTTTACGCCGATATTTACTACACCACGGAGGACATGTGTCCAACATCTGTGTACGTGTCGCAATTCAGTATCGCCCAAAAATAGAAATGTCTATGTAAATGGTACGTATAAGCGTCCAGATGAACAATTTTGCGAATAAAGAAGAGAGTGACTTTACCGACAAGGACAGAGATCTCTTTTTTATTTCACCTTCTAGTGGCGCCACTTGTCACGATACTCCTGGCGCCATCTAGCCTGCTTTCACGTTCTTCCTCTACTAGACTCTCCGCCAGGGCCGTGCCAGATGTCAGAAAAAAAGAGGACATTGCGCCATCGTTCCAATCTGCGTTCTTCGCGACGTTTAAATGCCAGACATTTCACTAAGAAATTATATCCCCTCGTGACTTTCATACTCGCCCTTAAACTTTCATGTGGACAGTACAAGCAGAAGCGTCAAATTGGCTGAAAATTCGAAAGGTAATGGAAGAGGGCGCTGTCGATACTTGGAGGTTCCAACAGCGTGAAACTGAATGGCGAAACGCCTCTCTTGCCTATGGAGGGTTAAAGGTACTGAAGGTTGCCAGAAGGAAGATGAGGAGAAATAAGAGGGTCACGTCAGGACACTCCCGTGAGGGCGTCGCGAGTTGGATTCGGAGCGACCTTGTGCCGAGAAAAACAGAAGGCGGAGCTCCGAAAAGCTGGCTGGTTTCCAGAATTTATATAATTTGTGGGAATAGAGACAGCCATTCAGTGCGTAGAAACTATTTTTCGCGGTGTTTTCTAGGAGGCCTCCTGACGCAACCCTAAACTACTCATCCTGGGCGTTCTTCTTCTTTTTCCACTCAGCTGCAATACCAAATTACCAAACCGCACAGCATATATGTAAATCCTCTATTCCAACGACTCCATTTCGACTCTCATAATCATTGAATTTTTCTAAATAGGTAACTATCGATACTACCAGTGCCATTGTCCTATCGCACTTCTACTTTCTCCATTATGCCTCTACAGTACTGACTCTCTTCTATGGTGCGTCGATTTAAAATGGTAGATCACTCGGTGCTATAAATTCGCTATTCTCAACTATATGCAACTAGACGGATAACACGTAAGAGAATCATATGTTCCCTCTTGTTTTTGTCCCTCTACTGGTACCTCCGCCTCCCCCCTACTCACTTGTCCATCCTCAGCTGGCGAACCGATAACTGACTGACTGTTTGATTACATAATGGCACGTTCGCCCTGAGTTTACGCAGAGGTTGCAAAACTGTCATGGTAACAAACTCCGCGAATTCCATGCAGGCTTTTCCGCTGATGTAACAGTAAAAATTAATTTACATCACATACGTCATCCTTGTTTTTCATTTTCAAAAAAAAAAAATAAATAAATAAATAAAAATGCTTGAGATTGCTATGAGGCAGACGGAGACAGTCTAAAAAAAAGGTATAGAAAATGTTTGACTATCGGGCAACGACCACCACTGTCCGTATCAATCATACTATCGCGTTTTCTGTATCATTTTACGAGGTCGAACCTTATCGTATGGCCAATATACAATGGAATTTTGGAAAATTCGAAAAATTGTATCAATTCTCACGAGCCCTACCTTGTAAGCATTGGTATCTCCCAGGGGGGAAAAAAGACCAGGTCGCTCTTTCAGCAAGAGTAAAAAGGATCTGCGAGAAGCATAAAGGAAGACAATAAAAGTAACGCAGCTAAGCACACGGTTTTATATCCCGTCATTAATCAGAACGAAGTCTTTAGGTTGATCAAGTTTCATTCACAGCCTTCTAGAGGTTTTCATTCTCACCAGGACTTCTTGGCGAGGTCGAGGAACAGTCGTAGAAAATTATTGAGAAGGCACGTTTGACTCTCGACGAGGTCACGCCTGAGACACTGTCAGCCAGCCAAGGTTAATTTGGGTCAGGATGACCCCGTCCCAACGGACGATCGATTCTTGCAACAAAGAACGAAATAAGGATTCGTCGACAGTTATCTTCCTCCTGTCCATGGCAACCGAGACATCTAAATAATTCCGTTCGTTAGGTCGCGTGCAATTATTTATAAAAGCACAGACAGAAAGAGAGTCAGTATCCAGTTCCTCCTTGATACTCCAATTTCAGCGGCATCTCACTTCCTCCTCTTGAATCCCGAATAATTTCTTCTCTGATAGTCCGTAAAATTCCATCCTTGCCATGTAAAGTGACTCTCAACCAAAATTCACTCTTGAGCAACGTGCGGCCAAACGGGAATGGCGCGATAACTGACGTAGATTGTTTTTTTTCTGCCCCAAAAACACAAAGATTAAATTGACGGCAACGAATGATAACGATTTCGTGCGTAATTTTTTTTCATTTCTCATTCCTCGTCCGTAAGACAAAATCGTACGTAGCCCCTAGGCAAGGACGACAATTAGTTTTTATAACCGAATCGAGGAAGACATTGGGCTTACCTGATCAGTCTAGGTTATTCGAAATGCCGGTTTTAATGGCATAGGGGCTCATTGACCCAGATCAGGATAGACACGTGAGTCTTGAACGTAACTGACCTCCTTTTCACGTAAACAGTCGCGTCGGGTCTTACGAGACCCGATGAGATCGATGATCACCGAAAAAACCAAAGTGCTTGGCTGAACCCGATTGTGGAATTGATTAGGAAGCCCATCCGGCTGAATGCCTACGTGGTCGTAGGAAGCCTACATGAGTGGTAAAATAGTAGAATAAAAGGTATCGAATATGAAGCTCACCGAGAAGCCATTGGATTCTTCTATTAACACAGTCGATCAGGATGAATTGCGGAGTGTCGAGAGCTGCAGCCATCCCGTCTCCTTTGTCCTATTCGAATAGACGACCAAGCAGGCTTGCTAACTCGAGAGAACAACGTCGATGGACATTAATAGCTATTAATTCACGTATTCGTATAAATATATCCCAATTTCACAACTGATAAGAACTCCACAGCCAGTAACAGGAGACTACGCGAGGTAGCCACAGTCACGCACATATGACCTAGCGAAAATAAGGAAAAATGGCCGTCAGAATTTGGCCAGCCGAAAGGTAGGCTGGATCGAAACGAATCGATCCGAGTAATTCCAGAATGATTGCTACTCGCACCAACATTAATTGCAGCGTTTTTATAGCGCGTAACAACATGGCGCAACACGATCGCCTAACTAGTTGATTTTTAAAATTTTATGATATCTCTCTCTCTCTCTCTCTCTCTCTCTCTCTCTCTCTCTCTCTCTCTCTCTCTCTCTCTCTCTCTCCTTTATATCTAGTACATTTTTCACGCAACTATCGAAAGGTTCAACTATCGTTAAACGCAGTTAAATCATATAGCATTAGAATTACTAAAACCTTCTCCGTCGTGACTCTTAATACCTACTAAGGTATCAGGCAAACACGATCAACGTTTATTCACGGAATTTCATTCCATTTGGTATCGAACGCGACACTCGGTCGCGCGACGCGATACTCGTCAACGTGACAGCCGGGATATTGACTCAGTTCACGTGCGAGTAGAATGCCATGCGTGCATATGTCATGTGGGCATTTTCATGAACGATATCTGGCAAGGGTGTCAAATACATTGTGTTCCAAGAAATTTCCTTGAATACAAGACAGCTCATCCGTACACGTCTACACGTAAGAATACATAGTGCATATCCACTACTCTTGGTCAAGAGGGAGGGAGGCTTACCCGTCTCAAAGTCCAAAAAGAACGACATAAGAATAAATAAGAATGCAGTGGAATAAAGGAAAAACAAAGAAACTCGGTATCTCTTTGTTCCTAGTACCCCAAGTGCATATTAAAGCTGATAAACGTTTGTCACAGAAAGGGAAAAGAAAATTTTGCCTCTGAGTAACAGATCTTAAAGCACAGCAGGAGGACGAAGAATAACTTTCAGATACTGTTGGGGTGTCGGTATAGCCCTTACGAGAACAAAGCAGTATCCCAGTTCAAGTCGGTGTCACCAGGTGTCATCGTTCTGGGTTAATGGCTGACATGCGAACTTCTGAAGTGTATTGCCTTTGGTAGTTCTCATGATCCTTGCAGGGGGTCCCCATGGATAAGAATTGGAGGACGAGGCCGAGAAAGAGTAAGAAGAAAGTGTAGAGGGACGAGGAGAGAAAGAGGGAGAGGCACGTAGGAGACTGTCGACTAGTACGGACTGAGACTGCGCCCTGGCGGATGGCTACGAATGCAGCCTGCTACGCTACGGTGAGGATCCATAGATTTTCCTAGTGACACGCTGACGTTCTGATGGATCGGTAATGTAGAGCGCCAGCGCCACACAACGGGACGCTACGATACGGCAGAGCGACAGCGGCCTCGCGCGATGGGAATGCAACGTAACTGTCAGTTTCTGCGATGGTCAGTTACATTTCTGACGTTTACCATAAAGATTGCAGTACAGGATGCGGTTACTTACTTTGACAATACTTCGCGTAATTTTTAAACGAGATCTGTTGACAAGGATTAAGAAAAAAAAAAGGTATAACTAACCTAAATATTTTGTTCGGACTCACGGAACACCAGGTATAGCTTAGGAGTTATTACAGTGGGAAGACCAACCAGTTAATACAGCGAAAATAAAAGACTTATTTATAAAGTGCCGTAACGTCTTGCTGACGTTTACCGAGCAGGGATGAGACTCAGTGAGGAGAGCCAGGTCACTGGGAGACAAGGAGATGGACTACCGGGGGGTTTAGATAAAGACTGAAATAGAGATAGAAAGAAAGAGGAGATATCTTTATATCTTTGGGACAGGAAACGCGTTCATGGCAATAGAACAGGATCCTGGGTCCTTTTGTGCCTCAGATACCTGATTTTCGAGTCCCAAGGGCGTATCCCAGAGACTCGAGGGGCAAGAAATAAGCCTAAATTTTGTTGTAGTTCCGACAATGTGTGTGTGTATGTGTGTATGCTGAGTAACCAATGAGAGATCTTTTAGCCGAGGTCAGAGACTCCCCCGAGGGATATTAAGCCGCATCCTCAATCGAATATCACCTTCAAAATGAAAATATGACGAGCGCACGACTGCAGTCACTGATACGTGACAGTAGCGACCTACCCGAATTGCTAAAGCAGTAATGGACTCTGTCGTAGCATACGCAACGCGGATGTTGTAGCGCGACCTTTTGCACCGCTTTCGGAGAAGTATTCCGTGTGGGTTATGTATGGACGCGCTACTACGTCGTCGCTATGAGAACGAGGGAGCGGGCTTGTTGCGCGATCCAAGGCTTTTCCAAGGCGAATGGAAAAAGCAACTACAGTAAAAAAAAAAAAAAAGCAAATATGAAAATAGCAAGAAAATAGCTATAAGCATTCTAGCAGAAAGATAGATGAGCAGTGACGTAGACACACGTAGGTAGATAATCGGTGAATCATTGAATTAAAGAAGCACAAGTAACCGAACACGAAAGCAGGTTATAATTCTAAGGTTATAAAATCATCACGTCTCATGGTACTCACTGCTGATTTTCATACCGCCCAGGGGCGGATTCGCAGGGGGCTTGTTGCCCTCTGCGAAGGAGGTGGTCCTCGGTCTCCCGCTCATCCTCCTCAGTCCTCCTCCTCCTCCTCCTCGGCGATCTTAGGCCCCGTAGTAGTTCACTACTCCTCTACTACCGCCACCTCGGTCTCCTCGTAACCCGTACCCCTTCGCCACGAATGCCTCACGTGAAGATTCCCAGCGCGTTTCCTCCTCGGACATTAATGACAGCCGATATCACATCGCACGCTCGTTTTCACGCGAGGTAGCAGAGATGCGCGGTACTATTACGCGAGAACTCCACACACTCTTTCTCTTGTTTAATATCTCTGTCTCTTTCTCTCTTAACACTTTAATCTCCTCTCTCGGGACACTAACCGTACACGTTTCCTCTTCACTTCTTACTCTTCTCTCAACTAGGAACACTGGCACGGTAATGAAAACTGTTGGAAAATTCTCGGACACTCTGGGAGGGATCACACACACGAATTTTCACGTAGCCACGACGGCAATGAGGAACTTCGTAGATGGTGCTAACAACCGAGTACGTCAAAAGGGCCAACTCGTGGCTGCCAGTTGACGGCGTATCCGTCCGTCTGTTCGTCGATCGGGCGAACGTGCAAGCTGGTGATCTTAGGGCGCGCACGCTACGCGCGATCCTGCCTAATAAGCCGGGAATGCGCGAGGTGCAGCAGCCTTTAGAAGGACGGCACTCTGTCTTTGGCTAAGGCCGTGGCTCTAGCCGTGTCCGACGATGGTGGATGGTGTGCCCTGCGACGGGGATGGGAAGTGATGAGGAGGGGGGTAACGGTCGGTCTTCAGTTGGGGGGGTCAACGTTTTCGGTACGGCTCGTAGCGCGCTGAAGCACAGTCACGGAGCCGCGGTTCTATATAGCACAGTCGATGATCTCGCTGGGTTGGGTTTCGCGGCGGCGAGCAGCACCGCCGGCGCTGCTGCTTCCTCCTTCTCTCAACGGCCACGCAGCAACGACGATCCAGTACCAGAAGCACCACCTTTACCTCTACTTCCACCTTCGGTTCCAACACCACCTCCTCTTCTTCCTCCTCTTCCTCAGACAGCGCCGCCGCCGCTGCTGCTGCTGCCGCCGCCACCACGACCTCCGACGCCTTCACCTCCTTCTGGTCGTGCTGCTGCTTCACCAGGTCGGAACTGCCGCGCACTGACACGCACCCTCTCGATAACCAAACAGCTTTACTACCAGCAGAGGATGATCTCCGTGCTTCTGGATAGACTTTTAAAAGACAGCCATAAGCGCAAACTCCTGCTCCTCGACCTATCGCACTTATCGTAGGGTTCTCCCTTTTGGCTAGGAGCTTCGTCTTTACTGTCGTCCACCTCTTACGACGCGATCTCCTATACCTTGAGATCTTATTCCTCGTGACACTCGGACACGGTGATTCTCTTCTTGGTATTAAAATTGTCTTAGACTCGATAGATCCAGCGTTAACGCTAGCGCCAGCGTTCACGCTCGGTTCCTCGCCGAGAGCTTCGGAACCTGCGTCTCTCTCCTCTACCTCGTCGTCCCTTTGCTCACTCTCTCCTTTACACACGCTCACTCCTTCCTCTTCTCCTTGTTTCTTCTCTTCTTGCTTCTCCTTTCTCGTTTCTATACTACTTCTTCGCCTTATCGCACTGCTGGTACTGCTGGTGCTGCCGTCGCTGTCGCTGTCGCTGCTGCTGCTGCTGCTACTACGGCTACTGTCGCCACCGCTGCTGGTGCTGCTGCTGCTACCGATATTCGTACTATTGCTGACGATGTTCGACGTCGACGTCGTCGTTATCGTCGTCGTCGTCCTCGTCGTCGTCGTCGCCGTCGTTATTGTACTCGCGACCGCTCTGCTTCTCTGGCTCAAGCTCGCACACGGCTCGCGCACGACATTTTACCGCGACGCCGATACACACCTTCGACTTAAAAATGATCCCGTATCTCGTTGTTTTTCCTTTTCTATGCCTGTCCCTATATTCTACTATTTTGTTAATGCACTCGCGACACGGGCTGGACGTAGGCTACGTACGCGATTAACGCAGAAAAGTCAGCCGAGTCGCTGAGTACGGGTACACCACACCAGCCACGGATTTTTCGAAGCCTCCTCAGACATTGACCCGTTCGGGCGAGATCGGGACACTCGAGCGCCGCCGGACAAACCCGAATGTGACGTCAAAGACGCCCCGACTATTCCCCTTGCCGTACTCGACCAACCGCACTCCTTTCAGCCGCAGAACGAAAGACGATCGACCTGCCAGCTGTCGTTGGCTTTCGGTACCTTCTTTTTCTGCCCGCGCACTTCGAATATGAATTTCAGTTTTTAATGTGTAACTCTAATATTTGGAATTTTATTCAGATTCTTTAACTTGTATATCGGTTGTTACGTGTCTCTAATAAATATGTAGAAAATTACTGCACGGCTATGTTAAAATCACTGTGAAGCATTTAAGAATGAAGATAATGTGCATTTGGCATAAGAAAATTTATGACACAACCAAAGCGTGTTCATTATTGGTAATAAAAAATTATAAACATGCCAAAAATAACGTATTGTTATTTAAATAAATGTTAAAACTTAAAGTTATCGTTTTGTATACGAAATACGTAACAGGGAATGCTTTCGCAATGTCGTACGTCAAATCCGCCTCAAATACTTTGACAAATGTATTTCCATTCTGCTGACAGACGTATTTCACTCATATTGCAAATGGCATCTCTGTAACAGTTGATAATGTAGTGAACGACGAAATACAATTATCATACGCTGCCGGTAAAGTAGAACACCAAATTTATCAACCATCATCAGCTGCATACTAAAGACATCTGGTGGGAATATTTTGTCGATTCTTTCAAAAGGGATAGCAAATCCCCACTCCAAAGTGATGGTAGTCAGCAAAGCGCGGGCTTACGGTTCAAGTTGCATTTTAGATGCGACCGGCTGCACATCGTAATCGGTTTCGGGACATAATTCAAGTATCGTGAATGAAGATAGATAGTAATTATTAAAATTTTCAAAATAAGTGTCCGCTCATCAAAATAGTGAAAGTCATCATTGAAATCATCCGGTAAATCCTGAAATACCGGTGAGTTACTAATTAATCATTCACGAGTCACAAACAAAATCAATATTTACGTGTCCGTAACAATCAGTACAAAGTAAATACTGATAGCACAATCGATACTGAAATATCTGAGTGTTCGATTCTAATTCGCGCGATTTAAATTCAATTAAAACAGTTCATTCCAGAACGCAAAAATATACACGCGCCAATTTACCGGCTACTATCCATCGTTTGAAAACACGTTCCAAATACGCCTCTATGGGAACTTTATCGATAGCTTCTCTGTGGTTTGGATTTCGAGTAGAGCGCTATCAATTTGGAATTAGCATTCAAATAGATTCACATTGTGGCTGCGTGTGGCCAATCAAATGACGTGCCACGCGCGGTGCGATTTATTCGGCAGAGAATATCGCGCCCGTTAAACCATAACGAGCTGATCTGTTAACGCTTTTGCTTATTTACCTAATTCCGATGAAACTTCCACCGACATACAACTCTGTAATTAGTCCCGTTCCAGCGAGTATCAAGTTATTAATCAAATCGAAATCCAAAATCCGCACTGGGACTAGGACATGTATATCCATCTATTTAACTCCAGTAATACATAGCACAGTATATACGTACACATATACATAAACTGCCATGCAAATTCAACTACAAAGTTTCTACTACCCCGTAGCTTGAAGTTTCGTTACGTATAAAATATAATATACACATGTAACATATCCAACGACAACGAATCAAATATTTACCCCAAAACGTAAGCCTTTCATCTCGTTAATTATTTCTCCGAGGATTCATTTAATTTCTGCATAGATTTAATAATTTTTAAATTTTCATAAACCAAATGCCACCCCTCGACTGTACCGCGTGAATACTGCGAGAACAATTCGTTACTCGCCACCCTAATACATACGGATTTATTCACGCGATTAAGAGAGCCGCTTTGCGCATTCGTCACGGGCAATGCAAATCAGCCCAAAGGATTTCTGACGATTCAATTCCACGACTTTAATACTGATCCGCACGGCGGCGTCTCATCCTTTAAATTTTACCTCGCATACGAATTCCTACGATATTTCATACATGTACGTATAAAACTACTCCATATAGGCTGTTCCGCATGAAACGACTAACATGAATAAGAATTCCAGGAGAATGTACATGAAAACTCGCCCGATAACCTCCGCGAAAAGGTAATGATGTGCATCTAAATAAATCGCAGCTGCAAGTGCACCCAATTGCTGTTAGGCTTTAGGAAATTCAAGCGACATGACGGAACACTTTCGATCTAACACCCTTAAAGTATGTCACTCACTCTCTCTCTCTCTCTCTCTCTCTCTCTCTCTCTCTCTCTCTCTCTCTCTCTCTCTCTCTCTCTCTCTCTCTCTTTCTCTCTCTATTACAATAACTCATGCCCTATATCTCTCTCGTATCTACTGTTTGTTACCGTCCTGTCTCCAATTGTAAATGACTGCCAAACTACGTTCATTGCCATTATAAGAGAGGCTCTTCGATATGAATGGCAAACGCATGTTCGATGCTTCAATTAACGCACAGCGTCAAAACGCACTAAATCGTGAAATGCAATGTCATAGACCAGTCGAAACGGAGGAAAATCCATTCGGTCTCTAATGATATTTCGAATTAGACCAACAACGCGCGAGATCCGTACATTACGGGTAGAATCGACCGCAGGCTGTTCGCGTCGTCCGATTTGTTGGTCCATCTTGTTGTCGTTGGTCTTGTATACCAAATGGCTTCCGTGTTAGCGAATAGCGAATAGGTACCACATTGACAATGAGAGTTGTACTAAAGTGAGTACCTACATATATAATATATAAGCCCATATGCAAAATGAAGTAAAAGGGCGTATTCTATAAATAAGCATTACTTTAGTTCTCAATAAGCGACGTTCTTAATTGATTTACGAATACTAACAGTGATGCCAGAAATCATGATTGCGTAGCTCTAAAAGCATCGACCGATCCAGCCGATTATTCTTGAACTGTAGTGGCTTCCTACTTAGGGAAATTTAGGCCATGTCACGTGTAACCATATTTCTATGGGCGATAAATAAATACAAAGAAGGACTCACCTCCTACACCCACGCCGTGCCTAACAATGAGGTTTACGTTCGACGACGTCGTTCGGCGTCGGGGACCCTTGTCGACGATTTTCGTTTACGGGAGAATTCCTTTGGTACGGGCTTCTCTCCTTCTCTCTCTCATTCCTTCGCTCGCTCGCTCTTTTAAGATGCTCCTGTCACGCTTCGCTCTTGCCATTTTACTTGTAATCCTCTCCGAGGTCGTGCCCTCCTCTCTTTATTTTCTCTTTTTATTCACTTGGACCTTTGCATACAATAGAATCACGCGACTCCCACTAACAATAGGTCATGGTCCATCCGCGTCGACTTAATCGCTCTCTTGAAAATAGCCTTTAAATTCTCTCTCCAAGTCATTCGAAAGACTTGGACCTTTTTTTTCTCACTGTACACCGCGCTCGGTCTATCCCTAATCTTGTTCCGAGATTACAGCTAAAACAAGATTTTGAATCCTAATATTTACACGGATCCCTCAACGGTCCAGATAGTTGACTGAGGGGATGCTGCGAGTGGGATCTGGAAACGTACAGGCTCTTGACGCCGTCGCTGACTTATTTATTTGTCATACGCGAAGAAAACATATAGGAGAGATTTCATTGGAACGAGAAAGCCAAGATTTACGTCGGCACTTTGGTACTTAAGTGGGATATATAACATTGAGGTATGTCTATATATACAAGGTAAAAATCTTATAAAGAAGAAGAACTGCATCTTGAAGTGGTCACTTCATTCTTTCCTTCATCGCTTGACTTCCCAAAACCGATCGAAGTATCATCAAGAGAATTTTCTCTTAAGTTTATTATTCTCTCTTCTATCTCTTTCATTCGCTACTTTTTTTCCCGTGGCTTTTGCCCGTCAGGCTGCGATGATTGAATTTTAAAAATTACTCCCCCCCATATCTACCAAACCCCCCTTCTACCCTGTCTACTAGCATTCTCCCCTTTCAAAATCCATCGAGACCCTAATGGCTTTAAAAACGATGCCGGCCGTCGCGACGTTTTCAACGGACGACTTCGGCAGGCCTGGACTCGACGCTACGTCAAGGTGCAGGAACAAATCGTGTTTCAAAGGGTAAAAAATATTTTTCAAAGTTCCTCCCTCTCTCTCTTTCGCCCTATTTCAATTCTATTCTCTATCTATTTATTTCTCTTTTACAGTCTCAGCCCCCCCCCCCTCCTCGCCACTGCACACCCTCTTTTTCCTCTCTCGATTTGGGAATCTGCATTTCACCACGGGAGATCACATTTGTATCAATCAACCGGCGACGTGAAAAATGAATTCGCCATTTGACGCTGCACGCAACGGCTAAACGGTGATTCATAGTACAAGGTAACGAACGGAGAAAAGGGATAAAAAAAAAGCAAAAGAGGGTGCAGGAATAGTAGCGTCGACAGTAGTAGTCATACTAGTTATATTAATAGTATAGTATGAGCGTAGCGAAAAACCAGCACGAATCGTATCGATTAAGCTGCATAATGAGATTTATCTCCGGTTCACACTCTTCTAAGGTTCCACAGTCTTTCGGTCCATATCTTTCGTCTCCACTCTCTTCTCTGGCTCTCGTCTTTAATTTGGAAACCTCCAGAGTCTACAAGCTGATTTATACCTCAGCCACACGAGTGTGCAAGGAAGAAGAGAGGTGGCCATTTCAATAATCGTTTTATCTGAAAGTCCTTGATCATTCACATTTTTATTATCTCGCTCTCGGAAAACGAGCTTGAGTCGTCGATCAGACCGGTTTAATGTCCAATAAATTCGATATTATAAATATAAATATTACCACACTTTCTGGAATTACTTTTACCGGCCACGTTGTAACTTCTTCGTTCTCGCAGTACAAATACAAGTATCTTGAAGTATCGCTTTAGTAAATATATTTTATCCTGGTCAAAGGACAGCTTATCTTTCTCCTTTATAACTATGCTCAATGGCAGCTACCATAAAGATGATGTTCGTCAGGACAGTTCAGCTCCTGTAAAAGGACAAGATCAGGTATAGCAACCATGGGAGATCGTATATATTTAATTATCATCCAAATATACCTGGACTTGATCTTTTACCCGAAGAACATAAAAATGCCCGACAGATCTCAGCGACTGGTCTCTTTTATCTGTTGGATGAAGAGTGTTTGATTAGACTAAAATAAAAGGGATTTCATTTTCACTCTCTTTTCTGTGCAACTTGCCGACAGTATGTGAGACGAGCCGCTATCGGAGCGTTATCTTGTAAGATGCTTTGAAATTGGTCAGTGTCAAAGGTCACGCCGTGAAGCGTAATAGTCGGATGAGGTTGCGCAGTTTGTGAAAACAAATAAGTCGGCAAACTTCCTCTTGAGAAATTTCGATGACTCCACCATAGGAACCGTACGCTGCACGGGTGCGCAAATGGATATCTGTGACATTTGTGGGTTTTGCTGGGCATGGCTCTTTCGTGGAATACGTTTGTAATCATGATTTCCCTCCTTGTATAAATAAGAAAGACTGGGCCGGTTGCTAAGTGTTCCAAATATTTGTAAAGCACGTTGCGATTCTCCTTTGACCTGAATTCCAACGGAAATAGATCCTTAGTAGTAATCGCGTTGCATTTCTCCTTTGTGGCAGTCGTATGGTCTGAGTAGGTTGTAGTGCTAGAACAAAAAGGATGGTTTAATGAAAACTGACCCAGGTCTATGAAAAGAATAGCTATGGCAGAGGAACTGAAACTGGCTGTCTTGTAGAGGCTGGATTTACCTGATGTCCTCGGCAGGTATTAGCAGGAGGATATTGAAGGCACAGCAACCTTTAGGCATTGTGGATCCACCTTTATGTTTCCTTTTTCTGCAAGGTAGCAAAGGTAGGGAGATAGAAACAAGAAAAGAAACTGGTCTCGAGGATCCTGAATCTTCTCTATACATACCTGAGAACGCACCTGCCTGTTGGGTCTGTTGAGTTTTCGAGAAAATTTTCCATTATTTGGTCCAGGTTCCTCTGGTGGTCAGGTAGCTACATAGAAGCTAGGTAAAAGACCTCACGAGTTTGCTAAGTCCTTGGAAGATTTGCCTGCGACTACAGGTGAAATTCCAATGGAAAGCAGGTGTCCATCCGGACAAATCCTGTACAGTTTCTAACAGTGTGATTTACTTTGAACTGACAAAAATTCTTTAGACCAAAACTCTTACTGACGTACTTCATCTCAGGATCGAAGGGTTGACCTTGTCACGGGGATCCGTCTCTCAAAAATACTCCGAACTGGAGCCCCAGGTATACCTGGATAATTTTACCAGATGCTGTAGGACATGGTTCAATTCATCCTGGTTAACAGAAAGTCAAATATAGTTCATAAAGAAATTTATTGTAGATCGATATTCTAACTGCTCTATTGGATATAAATGATAGACATATGGGCAAGCTCCTTTATGCTCTTTTGGACATATGTGTTGACGCAACAATGGGCTTTCACCCGCGGTGTCCGCCACTCGCGGGCTACTTGACTTTTGTAACGCACTTTAGACTAAAGGCCCTCTAGGCTCTCCCATATGGAGTCCATTTCAGTCGAATGAATGCCTAATTCGAGCGCCATTCACGTTAATTCAATTTCAAGTTAATTGATAATGGTAGAATCTTCAGAATCATCCGTGCGAAGTGGGTGGAGCTAGCTACAGAGATTTATTCGAAAGATTTATACAGGAATTATTCCAACTCGCCAGAAGGACTCGTATTCGCATGATCGAGGACCCTTCTAGAATTAATCGATGCTCCTGCCTAATTCGATTATCATCAACAACCCCCAACATTTTCAATCTCCAAGTACAGAGTATATGCCTATATCCATGTTACGTATCTATGAAATTATCTAGTTTGACATTTTCCTGATATATTCAGAAGGTTTGACAGGATGAGAAACAGCACTTTATCCAAGAGCGAAGATACGACCTATCGGATTTTAGTCGACTCTTCGTCCCACGAGAAGAGCGTGCGATTTTCAAGTAAAAGGGGGAACGAGTAAGAGAAAGGCGAAAGTATAAGGAAAGGGCGCAGAACGGGATAGATAGGTAAGCCATGGGGTTGACGATACCGAGAGAAACTTCTTGCGAAGGGGTATTAAAATAAGCCGAATTTTATTCGGCCCGTAGACTGGGGTTATAATCCTGCACGGGACGCCATTGGCAAAAGTATTGTCCGCAGTTAAAATCGAGAAGCGCCAATGATATTCAAACCGTCTAGTAGTTCCCTCTCCGTCCGTCATGAAACTTTGGAGGTCTCGGCAGCACCGTCGCCTTTGGGTATTCTCGTAAATCGTCGAACACCGTCTCGACTAGTGTTCGTGACGTAGCGACGGGTGAACGGATACTCTGCGGAATAGTGCAGATGCACGTCACGATAATTTCGCGAAAGCCTGTAGAAATCGCCAATGAAATTTGCAAAAGCCGACTGTCGAGGAGCCTCACGTTACGGGAGCCGTCTTCGGCCATTCCCGCATATTCCTTACTACACAAGGCTGCATTGGAATTGACCTAACCTATTCCGCGCGGTATGTCATTTCGCACGGGATGTTGGGACAACTGTTTATCGTGCTACTATGTGTAGGGGAATGGCTTATACATATAATAACCTTTTGAGATGGGATATCGGCGGGCATTATACAGTAACGGATGGAGCAATACGCTCCAAGAGTGGGGTCTCGTTCCTGAACTAATCCTCTACGGCGTGCAATCGGCCGGAGTGCTTACATCGCCGCCTATACACATCTTTCTGGAAAGGCTGTAAAGGACTCAAGAAATTTTGGAGAAGTAACGCGCGGAGGAACTTGTCTCAAATGGAAAATACAAACTTACCTACTTTGCCGAGGGTGTACGTATAAATATACATGTATATAGACGCATCTGCACTCTGGGAAACTAGTGCCTACAGAAGTGGCTGTGAAGTTAACGGTAATTCTAACTTTAGGTTAGGTTTGCTCACTGCGCAATCTTCAAGCCAATCTGGAATTAGATGCTTGCGGTGTATTTCTATAGTGCTTAGTATTGTATACACACAACTGGTATTCCTGAATGCATTGTAGTTCCACTCACTCGATTCATTCATTGATTGAAACGTGAAACTTTTCCAGGATTGAGTGAATGCGACTTCTGTAGGTTAGGCGGACAGATAACGTAGGCGTTGCAACGAGATACAGGGCGTTGCACAATAACTGTCGTATCCTCGCGAGGCATTCGCACCGGCGCATATCCGTGTGGACATATAAATGCATTATTCAGATCCCGCCACAGTCCCAGCACTGCATTTGCGTTACTTCCAGAAGATTAAACTTGCATGCGACACGAGCTATGAAGTATAGTCGCAGACGGCAAGACCGACATGCGACTTGCTTTCGGACAATGCGAATTCAGTCTGTACCGCCCCACCCTTTTCTCAATGGTTTTCGACAAATTTCGACTTTATTACTAGGACACCCAGTACGTACTGTATATACAGTGCAAAGAGCGTCCCTCTTGTTACGGGTGATCCACTCCTCGATCATCGTTACCAGCGGTGACAAATGACACGTGACACAGCCACCATTTTAGTATAGGGGATTAAAATGGCTCTTTAACCTCGTGACGCACTTTTTTTTTATTTATACCAAAACGGCATCCGTATAACCTATGACAGATAGATGAGTATGCAAAAAGCGTTCTCAGGATATGGTGCAAAAGAGATCATCTTGATCCTCGTTTAAGTGGTCCAGACCCCCTATCGTTCAACCCCTACTAACGTCACTCTTCTTATCGGGTTTCGTTTCGGGGGTAAATTTAAGTCCCAGTTTAAAATTCCCGCGATGTTAAGGGTAGCCGATAGATCTTCCACGACCATTACTCTCTTTCTCTTTTACCTTCGACTGTACTTTTGGTTCGGCTTTGGCGTTTTATCCCACCCCTCTTGTCGCGATCGCACCACCCCTCTGGTTCTGATTCTCCGTTAGTATAAAATTTCTCGATAGCGTGGTACGATCCCCCCTCTCTCCCTCTCTCTCTCTCTCTCTTTCTCTCTCGCTCTCTCCACTACTATCTCTCCCTCGTCTCAAACAATGCTTAACACAAAGAGCCGTGGCAAGATCTAGAATAGTCGAAGGATTTACAGGTAGTAGAAAGCCATTTACATTAATTATGACAAACGTTCGTTACCTTTTGTTTAGCATACCTGCCATTATATCCATGGACAATTATTAACGGGAAGGGTTCCTGCACACCCCTTTGATTCAAGTATCCAAGTATTTCAGTGTAATTGCGTCTTCATTAGAAGGCAGCCGCTTGAATTATTGAACGCGCGATGGTTATCACGCTACTCTTTATATACGCGAGTGTTATTTTACGATATGGTGGACATCGATAATACATTTTTTTCGATAATACATCGATAGCACGTCGTTAATACAATTAGGACTGATAACTTCTGGAATCCCAATTGCCTACAAAATATCACATCCAAAAATACCATCCTCCAATTCTCAGGTATCTCAAGATCAATGACACGGAAAATATCTAAGGGGATGCTTAGCATTCATACCAACGTGAAAAAGGGCAGAGCAAGCATCCATGACGGTCGTACTGAATTGCCGAATATTTTTTTTTTCATCCCCAAAACTTCTCCCCCAGAAAATCGAGATTTATCGTCTTGCATGTCCCGTTCCCTTTGGGGTCACCCGTTATAGAAACGGATTATCCAATCGCACGTAGTGAGCTTTCGACTCACTCGGCTAGAACCAAGTCGAGCGTGAAGTCGTCCATGCGCCGGTAACGGATCCACACGCGGATCCCCGTGCTTGCGTATTGCATTTATCCATATGTATCGTAGCGGATATATAGCGTGTACGTGTAAGTGCGTAAGCGCATACATCCACTGCTAGAAAGATTATGGGACTAGGGACTATGTGTCATGCCAGGATGGGAAGCGGAAATAGAAATTAGAAAAGTGCATGGGGCCCAATGTCACTGTACGTATATATATATCTACGTATGGGGTCCATTCACGATTAATGCTCTAACATTACCGATGATACCGATCGTTCTACTAGATTTTCTAGTAACTGCTGATGATACCTCGGCTGCCAGCAGTAGCAGGTACCATTTTTACGGCACTGCGGCGAACATAAAAGTTATTTATTGAAACGTACCCGGGGATCTACGCGTTTCTATTCCACCATTTTCCTCGGGGACTCCGTCGCGGCTCATACCTACCAATTCCTTATATCGCGTGCTATACTACCTCATTGTGATATTAAAGCATACTTACCTGCTTGAAGTTTTACTGCATTTATCATTTGAACTTTACTTCTGGCCCGAACTGTACGTGTATTATGTTGTCATTACTCTTTTTCTGGTTAACAAGGGCGAATAGAAAAAAAATAGGCTAGAAGAGGGATACGGCGGTTGGGCCGGAAAAGCATGGAATTCAGGAGGGTTGATATGGGAAGGTGGCGATAGGACGGAAGGGCAGACAGAAGGAAGAGAGGATGAGGAAAACATCTGGCGTTAGAGAAAATCTAATTTCTAAACCTCGCTATGTCCGTACTAATTCGCCTCTGGTAACGGGATAAAAATCGAGTCGAGGAAAAGTTCGACCATCCCTCTCTGTACCATTGCACCCCTTACAGCGTCCCTTTAGGAGTCAGGTTCCTCGATGGATTCTCTATTCACCCTAAAGGCAACAGCACGACTTCTGGATTCTCTCATCTCTCTACCTATAAACAGTCGGTCCTCTCTCTTTCTCTTTTCATCTATACCAACTCTGTCACTCTCGCGCGATAGCGCCTACCTTCTGCCTTTGCTTTTCTGTCGCTGATTGGAAATGTTTGTCCTGCAGCAAATCATTCGTAGGCGATCTGCCCGGTTGCCGTTTGCGCCACGAAACTTTCCTCTGTAGATTCGTTTCGATCAGTCCCTGCATTTCTCTCTCTCTCTCTCTCTCTCTCTCTCTCTCTCTCTCTCATCCTTTCCCCGGTATCTCTCTCACTTGCTCACTCCCACTCGTATACCCTCTTTGTCTTCCTCTACTTCGATGAGACTCGCGGACGGCTTATTGGGAATTCCTCCTGAATGGATCCTCGCCGAGAGCAGTCAGAGCCCTTCCTCAGACGCTGGGCGTCCTGACGTTTCACGATAGAGAGAGCCTGAAAATACATTTATCGTTTACCTCCTACCATAAGAGGCGGGCTTACTCCCCTATGGATACCCGGCATCTTCGATGCACGAGAGTAAAGTGTTCTCTGAATCTATAGGGGTAACGTGTAAACAAAGATCAATCTAAAGAAACAGACTTGGATGGAGTATCTTACGGACGGGTGCAAGGAACGTTGAGCAAGGGACGTCATCGAGGTCCCGTCTTACCCGAATCTCTATTGTCCAACTGTATTATTGATCCTGCCAACTGTGAGCTTAATAGCTCTGTACATACCTGTTACGGTACCATACGCTCGGGAGATAAAAATAATGGAAGCAAGTAAACTAAATTGTTTAGAGAGGGTCATAAGAGGTAATAGGTCCACTTCCTTATTCTTATTGTTCCTCCACTGGGGACAACAGCGAGCTGTTTGCATTTGTTACTGGGAAGTCATCGCTTTCCGGAAGTTCCCAGGAAGACAAAGACACCGAAGCCGGGAAAGCCTGGTGCACGCGCGTCTGCAGCACAAATAGCAGGAAATTGATTAAAGCGTATGGGCGGTCGAGTGGGAGTTAGATCCCTCGAGGATTTGCACCACCGGAAGTAGCATGGTCGCGCAACAATAAGATGCGACGGGGACGTCACGTGCTTTCCTGTTAATATTTTTTTTTTCAATCGAAAACTAACGTTTTTACTTTCTTTAAGATCGATCACAGCAATTCGATAACTTGGTGATTGGATGCTCCAACTTTTGATCTTGCTTCATTATGATTGTTATATTATTGATAGCCTGCAGCGTGCACTGTACTTCTGCTTCTGGGACAAAGTACTGTCGAGCCTGCTAATGGTACTGCTGCACCCCTTAAGAGGGGTTGGAAAAATCAATTTGTCCCACCGTGACATCCTTTGAGATCACTTAGCGGAAATTCCGCGGGATGCTGCGGGGGTCGCAGCCTCCCTGGAAGCCTGCGTGCTCCGGGTCCTGCCGCTGCCCCTTCGACCTCCTTTTTTCTCTCGTCTCCTCTTCTTAATGGTGCAGGAAAAGGGAGTCGCGGCTACGAACGGACTAATGTCTTTGTCATGTCGACTGTCGACAAATCGCCCTTTGAAGAGAAATCCCAACCCCTACGCGATCCCCATCCGTCCCGTCTAAACTCTACCCTCGTCTTCCCGCACCCTAAATCCTAAGCGTACCGATTCACTGTACTATGTCATGTGGCGCTCTATGACGTCACTACTAGCACCACTACTACTGTTGCTGCACCCTCAAGGTGGTATGACGTCACGGGGTCAGGACCTTAGGGCTTTATTTTTTCATGATAACAAATAAATGACTCCTGCCATCGTGTCCTCTCCGCTGCCCCGCTCGATTATTCATTCACAATGGCCGCGGTTGCACAAGTTGTCAGAACTTCTTGTGGACTCGGGCAGATTTCGAATTCTCCAATGACGAATCGATATTCCACCCCATGTTTATTTAATAATTTTCATACTTTTGCAATTTGTATCTCGAGCAAAGTATTGCTGCGGATTCTACCGACTGCCTCGTCGGATGCAATTTACGAGATTTATCTTATTGAAATAATATTGTCAATCACGATCGTTGAAGATGCAATGGAAAATGGAAAGATATTCTTTGACGAGATTATAACTGTATATATTATTATTATATGTGCCCACCTCAGATTTTATCGTGATTACATAACGCTGTTACGGCATGCAGTATAATCCGCGGTGATGCTGAGGAACGAGACGCTGTAAATACCTGTGTAGGAGATTCAATATCGTAATTAACCTGTTACGTATCCATACAGTTTCGAATGGAAACTCGTAAAGCCCAAAACTTTCCCAGTTTTCCCATCGAGTCTCCACGCTTGTATTTTACCCCATGCTTTTCACAATCCGCGCTTCTCGACCGGCTATGTTTAACCAGGCCGCGCGCTCCCGCTCGTTAGTGCATAACAAAGCATTTGGCAAATAGAGAAAATCACTTTGGCTGCTCGCAACTATCAAACAATCAGTAGGAATTATGCGCCAATTCGCGATTCTCCAGAGTGAATCCAGTTGCGGTTGCTCCGGCGTAGGTTGGGCGTCAGCCAAAGAACAACACAGCGACCAGGCCAGAGCCATTAAAGTATAGTTAGCGTTAAATTCTGGACCAAGAATACGTATATGCGAGGGAAGTGGCCGTGTTAGAATATAATCATAAATTGTACGCATAATTAATAGAAAAATGAAATATAAGTTTTTCACGATGAAATTTCCCGATTGGTAGATTATTAAAATTCTGATAGTCTCATACGTCGCTAATTAATAAACCAACGAGAATATCGACCAGAACGTAATCCACAATGATATATAGATTGAGTATACGGCTTATGCTACATAGGGTAGTTCTTTGGTCAATAATATAATGAGACCCTCTGAAACGGCATTAGGGGTAGGGAAACTGCTGGAAATTGAAAAGGGATGGTCACCGTCATCGACCGTCTCTGTACACACATATATACGTATATAAGTACTAATGCTAGTGCACCGTGAGGAATCCCGTAAAATATTTGAAACTCGCGCGGAATTCGTAGGGACGCTCGAATTTCGCTTCATTTGCACCAGGCGGGATTCATAACTTGGATCTGGGCCTTTATTTCCGACGCCGACGCCCGGCGTCCGTGCAGCGTCGAGACCAACAGTTACGAATTCCCTATACCGGTACCTCGGTTTTCCACGTAATTTCACAGCGTACGCTAAACTGCCATATAGTTTTACATATCGAACGATAAGCGCTCACGTGTAAATGGATTTGACTATTGTTAAACACACGGTGAAAATTATTGTCGCTCATTGCGATATTGCCCTGAGTTTATTATTATATCCATCTCTGTTTATCCTCTCGTTCATTGATTTTGATATGAAATATTATTCTCATTGGATTCACGTTATCGGGCGACTCGATGATTTAATTAACTCAAGTAGAACCCATCGGCCGGACATGCAATTTCGACGTAAATAGTGAAAAGTGACGTGAATACAGATATCTGAATAGATAGCAAAGTATCGAGTCGTGTATTAATTTTTATGAAAAAGCTACATTTTTATACGCTCCTATAGCATACAGGCACACCATTAGTATCACTTGTATGGCTTATCATATGTGACACCCACGGATCATTTGAAGAGCGTACGACGTGAGTATCCAATTACCAGAAAGAGGCTGACGATCTCGTTTCGCCTACGTCCAATCGGCTACGGCAGAGAATTCGAAGCTGCGATATCCGCGCCGTCCCTCTGCCGGGATATAAATAAATCTGGGAGGATATTTCCTACAGGAGAATCTTTCCAGCCCGGGGCAAAGGCGACGACGTGCCGGTACCGTTGCTCCCGGACGGATCCAGAAGCCGTGAAAAATCGTAGGAACTTCCTTGAAGACTTTAAAGGGTCCCCGGAGGGTCGCTCGCCGATATATTCGAGCAAGGATAGGAAAGAAATAACAAGGAGAAAGGAACGGATGTGACGAAGCTGTTGTCGGTCTGTGAAGTTGGTAGCAATGACGATGTGCAAGACGTTAGGGTAGATAAGTGTAGGGCGTAGTGCGTCTCCACTTTGTAAAATAACGAAGTGCCAAGATTTAGACGTGGGTTGGTACGGACCTGAAGTATTTTCTAACGGACGACAGAAGATGAATTTCCGGTTAGTCTACTCTCAGCAGGATGGCAATTTCATCGACGTCGGGCGGTCTCCGTGTTAAAACGGATCCTAATTATTTTTAATTAAATCGTGCCGAGACGCTGTCCGTCGATACTCGTCACGATGCTTCGCCGGTCAAACAGCCAATCAGCTAAACAGCCAATGGCGACGGGGATGGCTTCGCTCTGTTATCCTTCCGCTGCGTCTGAGACTCTGGGAGACAATGCTGGATGATCGATATTGTTTATTAGACGTTCCATTGGGACCCGCGGGAGATTTCTCGAGAATCTTCCAGATACGTATCTTAGAAATTCTCGGCAACCTAACCTGACTTTATTCCAATTGGGTTATGTACCCCATAGCGAAGTTCCTCCCGCCTTCGACTCTCCGGAGGAGCGCAATAAGGAGTGTCCATTAATGCCACTTGGAAGGCTGTCCGATGTTATTTTCCAGAGCCGAATGATAAACCCGAGGAGACAGCTAAAAGACGCCACCGTGTAAATAATTGAGTCGGTATGAAGGCACGGCAAAGACTGGCGAACTCTCAACTGTGTTAGGTATTGGAGGCAGGGAGGTTCTGTCCACCCTGCCAGACGTATCTGGACTTTTGAATAATGCAGAAACATTGATTCCATGCATCGGATACGAGCAGTCTTATGAGTGTCCTATGAATATATTTAAAATCTATAATAAATTACAGAGCAGAAGTACTGTCCTTGGATAAGGTTGCACGAATTATCAGTTAAGATCACGTGGACCCACTCCAGCCTGCGGCCCGTCCGCTCTACGGATACTGGCTGTCCAGAGCACCAGTGGCAGTCGCCCGGCGACGCGACGCCCCACGCTACTACGGGACATCAAATTTTCATTTCCCCCAGGATTTCCTAGCGCCTGAAATTGTCCTTTCTCTACCCCCTGAGCTTCGGCTCTAGCTAAAGCTACCCAGCTACCGCAGGAGTAACTGGAAGAGGAGGATCATGAACCAGAAGGACTGGTTAAGTCCGAATACAATACCTAATAAAAATTTCATGCCGTTTGACAATCGTGGTATAAAAGAAAATAAATAAACGAATGGTTCCTCCGCGAGTGAACGCTTCTGTATCCTCGTTAAATTCTCGTAAAGTTTCAGCTTGATTCGCACGCTTTACTTTTTTCTTTTCATCTCTCAGTATCATATTTTGCATTTTATGGAATAGCGCGACTAGAACTATTTTTATAGCGTGACGACGTTAAAGCACACGGACATTTTTCACGCGCACAGAAGAGACATAAAAGGGGGATTAAAGGGCGGATGAAAGCGAGGGGGAAGAAAATATGGAACGGATATTCAAAAGGATGGCGCGAAAAACGAAAGAGCAGGACACGTGGCAGGAGAGCGGAGGAAGTATTAATTCGTGACGTAGCTACCGGCGTCGGGACGACAGGAATGAGGTAACGGGAATAATTCAGTAGCTACTGGAAAATATCGTAAATCCAACCGGTGCGCAGTCCGAACGTTTTCCCTGGTTCGACCCTCCTGTTCCTGCATCCCCCCTCACCTTCCACGACCCCCGAACTCCCCGTCCGCAATGTGCGCAGCGGCTTCGCTGCATAATTAGTTTCGGCATAATTAATCTGACAAGCTCTCGAGTCGCCAGCTATTCGTCATCAGGGTTGTCGCCGCATAAAAATCTACCCATAATATTCTACGCCCTCGATCTCCCGTTTTAGCCGCGTATTTATATACAGAGTATAGCTAACACGCCAACCACTCTCGGACTACCTGAAACCGCACGTTTTCCTTAGGCGTCCCACCAAACGCAGCTACGACCAACGCCGCAATAAACGAGGACTGGTAAGACTTAAGAGCCCAGTGGCTTTGTAGCGCAGCTAAAACAAGTATACGGAAGCTTGCAATTTTACAAAGTAATTTTCTACCGAGAATAATCACTTCCCATAGCATCGAGACTGACGTACTAATCCAAACTCGACACCCGGCCTCCACACGGCAATCCGTTCGCCACGGGACACCAGCCGGGTTCCTTCACAGATCGTTTAATGCATAGGAATAATGGAGTTTCCTGGTGGCGTGACAGAGACAAGAGTGTAGTGACGTACACAGTGAGTCGGAAAAAAAGTCAAACATAGAAAAGAGCTGTGAGGTTAGGTTAGGTTAGGTGGATGAGGACGACATATAGATGAGAGGTAGTGGTGGGTAGTATTCGG
>NW_014333043.1:142524-144175 GCF_000341935.2 Cephus cinctus | reverse complement strand
AGTGAAAAAGAAAAAAAAGTAAACGTAAAATAGCATAGCGAGTGGCAGCAGCCGCTCTGGTAAAAGTCCGATTATAAAACTAATCTAAAACCAGCGCACACGTCACGGAAGCTGCAAGGAGGTACCAGAAATGGCAGCGGGGGCTGTTAAACTTTCGTAAGACTGCAGCGTCATTCTGTAGAAATATATATATATACACGCGTACTTACGTAACAGTGTGTCTGTTGACCTTTTACCAGATACGACAGCCACCGGTGGCTTTCATATTTCTATGTCTCTCGCTTCCTCCCCCACCCACCCCCTTCGTATAATTTTGTGACAGACTCTCCCAGCAAGGAAGCTACTCTTGGACTAGGACGATACTGTACAGCACAGTGTGGTAGCAACTTGAACGGTGACCGTCAGCCAGCCACCCAGAGGCAGTCACCTCAACGGAAGATTAGTCAGCGTCGACCCCCACGTTGAAATATCGTCGGTCACGGATATAGTAGCCACCTGGCGTCATCTCGTGAAATCTCGTGGGCGAATTATATTCACCCGTTGTTTCCACGTTAATATATGCCCGGGACCACAGCGACTGCTGGCCAGTTGGCTGACTGGTTGGCGGTTGCTGTATGGATGATCTGCTTATATATTTTACATGCCCTGACTCCGCGTCTCTTTTCTGTCTTGTAAATGGGATTATGGTTATATGCGTGTAATATTGATAACCTTCAAAGAGAAGTCGCCATTTTCGCGAGGGCGCAGCCATTTTGGTACTAGCCCGAGGAGGGTTGGAACGCCGGTTTCACGCTTCGCTTGGTATAACAAAGTTTCTCAGGACCCCACTCTGGTTGGTTCCCTGGTTGGCTGGATGGATGGCTGGCTGGCTGGCTAGCTTACTCTGGCTGTCGGCCACTGGGCCTAATTGTATAAATATTAGGTTATTGCGTCAGCATGCGGGCCATCGTTCCTTACGTTAGGTACTTGCTTCCAAAGGGCTTATATATTATTATCAAGTCTCAAAGATTTCATCGGACCCCGGTGACCTTTTTTACCTCGCTTTATAAAGGGGTGTAAAATAGATTTGTAAGACAGTATTATTCTGTCACAGGTTTTTACTACAGTAATACATATATATATACTATATAAATATTTGCTTACTATAATACCAACCCTCAACCAAAGGGTTGATTTTTTTTTATTATTCACAAAAATCAAAAGTGCAAATCTCATGAAATCTGGACCCAGGTGTCATTTCTTAACAGGAAATCTTTTCTCAACTCCACCACCACCCCCCTTCCCATCAACCCCTAATTTTAACATCGTACGCCAATAATTTCCGTGACGTATCGAAAAGCCAACCGATCAAAAGAGAGTCGAACGAGATTTCATAGGAAACTAAGTTTCTGCCTTTTGTTGTGACGGGGGTCGGTAGTGGGAGGGCTAAGGGGGTGAACTATGCTGACGCACCAGAGGAGACGAAGGCTAGATTTCCGATAGCATTGAAATCTGCCGAAGCGAGAAGGAATTATATAAACCCAACGGAGCGCCGTGCTGCGTCGGGACGTCTTTGATGTCGACGAGCCGCGAGGAACCACTTTTCTCGAACGTTTCTCATTTCTCGTTTCCCAGTTTCTTCGTCTTCTCTTCGTCCCCCCCCCCCCTTACC
>NW_014333043.1:121566-142388 GCF_000341935.2 Cephus cinctus | reverse complement strand
CCCCCCCCCCCCTTACCTCTCCCTCGTCATCCTTTATTCAAAAGCCAGGAACTTTTTCAAAGGGAACCAGCGAGTGTCTCCGTCTCAATTTATAAGCTAAAGTAAAAATTATTAAAGAACACGTTTAATTTCTACGTTCATTGAATCAGAGAGTCAAATCGTTAGATCAGCTCGAGTCGTCTATTTCGCAGGTAATAATTTGGTCTTAAATTATCCGAGTATCGTTCACAAGTATTTCTGGCTATGACCTTAAGGCAGAGGGGTCCCGGTAAAATAAAGCTACATTTTATACATGTGTGCTATATATAAACAGCCGTATATATAGTTAGGGGCCATAAAACGGCTTTATTAATAGAGCCATTAATATTCGCATGGTAGGTCAACGTACGTGATTCATTCGATACTTGTTCAGGGTCTTATTCTCAATTTCAGTTTTACCCATGACCGATAGACCACCCCGTATACATGCATGTATATATATATCTTCAGTAACGCTCTTCTATACTTGTTTATATATACTCCGTGACGTAATATCAGCAATGTGAATGAGCCTTAAGTGTGACAGAAATGTCGTCCTCGTCTCTTATGAATATTCATTTAGAATTACCGTAGCCCACCGTGGAAGTTCTGGAGAATTTCTGTCATCCGTAACGAAGGACATCCGCGAATTAAATGGAGGCCGGTGCCGGGCTTCTGGATTGATAAACGTTAATTGTAAATCCGCTCGAGTTTGACGTACCTCATATCCGATAATGGCCGTGTCAATGCGAATCGACAGAACGGTCAGATGTATTATCTGTATGAATAGATCGTGGAATCACTATAAATAATCTTTCTCTCGCATTAATCGAAGCATCGTGTGTACCAGGCTATTACGATATAATGCGTAAATGAGTATTCGCTTTATATATATACTAAAGAGTTGTCGAGTCTGTCAGCCATAGAGTTTAAAGTATACACGATATCGCGAGTGGAGGATCGAATCTACCACTGGGGCGTTGACACATTTAGATTGATGCTGAAAGGGAACCCCTGTAAAATGATATCTACTCCTAGGGCACTGACGTGGGAATGATAATTAACTGTATAATTAATACCATTAGCGCTCGCCCGTTTTCCACCCTTCATGTGAAAAACCATAAAACTTACCCTATACACGTATCACGGTTACCATGATATGGAATTGAGACTGGTATAATTTTTATTACGTATTTGTTTTTTTTTTTTTTTTCTTTACTTTCGTTATCCAACGAGGGTAAATTAATCGTAGCTCTGTCTCTCGACCACCCCCTTTATTCTCTATTTACTTAATTTTATCTCCTACCCTCGTTGCACGAACATCGATTAGCCCAACGTCCCGTCACGCACTAAACTCCCACCTTTTACGTCTTTCAGACCTTTAAGGGATGTTTTATGGGACCACCCCTATTACTATAACCCAACGATCATGTTTTCAAGGGACGTATTGTACGTAATTGCGCATGTGGCTTACCTTCTCTGCGTATAGGATAGGTACAGTTTATGCTCTTGCATAGATTTTCGGCAACAGGCTTTCAGCAACAGGCTGGCAATTCAGTCAAGAGAGAGAGAGAGAGAGGAGAAATTTTCTAATATAGAGAAGTAGTCGAGACTGAATGTATGTGGAGAACCAGAATGGAGATTCTGGAGGATGAGGTTTAGGATGAGTATGAGAAGGTGGAAAATCTCATTCAATATTGTTGGTTTGCATCGTCGATGAGTCTTCAATGATATATCTGTAAACATATATATAGCTATAGTATATGTATAAACTTGTCAAATGGTATTTATGAGGACGTGTGGCACTCACAACGGCAAGCCGATGTGTTTTTTTTTTATAAAAAAGACTATATATATATATATATATATAAACTACGTGTTTCGAGTTCAGAAGCAAAGTGCATCGACTGCCACTGGTTAAATTGTGCTAAATGGCAAGAGCACGTTATCGCCTTCCTAATAAAGACAGGACAATGCCCGACGCGTCATCGTATAACGGTTCGTATTATAATGCATCGGTCAGATCTAACGGGTGTCTCTACCGAATATAAAAAGAATCGTAAGATACCTAGAATCTGTATAAAGGTAAATCAGTGCCATAGGCATAGTAAAGCTATTAGCAATTCCACCGACTAATTAAAAATGTCTGCACGCGATTTCTAGTAGTTCTTCAACCCCTAACATCGCAAACGCGTGACATCACATAATGGTTTTTAATTCCCTTGCGAAAAGTTTAATAGCATAAATTTTTTTAGACGTCCCAATTTTTTTTTTTACATCGATATTGGCATCGTCGAGTAATAATTTGCTGTATAATTGTTATTATTTGACGTCTTTTCCACTAGCGACTAAAGTGGAAAACAAACTCCCTAGGTATACAAAGGGTGGTCCATCGATTTGGAAATCCCCGACAAAGCTTGTTTGTCAATTAGGAATTTCCAAGAGTTTCAGCGAAACTTGGTAAGCGTTTTCCTTGGCTAAATGACGGACTTCGCCGTCAGCGTGGAAACATACTACACGTTGCGTAAATTAGGGGTGGCTCTTGTTTAATTTGGAAACCCCTTCTGTCAGCTGTGTGCCGCTAGTTCTACGTCTATGTATCTATTTGTCTATCTATATATCAGAGCACCACACAGAGTACGTGGTACACATGTTGCACGAGGGACTCCTTGAATGTTTGCATAAATTCGTTGCCCCAAGCCTCAACTTCCAGGTTGAGCAGCCTCCTTCGCTATATCCAGAGCATTCAACATCTTCGCCCGAGTGTGTGGGTACTTACCACTAGCCCACTCCCCGAAGAGAGGAGTATTAGCATGTGCCCCTTGCGATAGTAGAGAGAATAGTAGTCAAGTGGCTTGTCTTATATAGAATAGAGGATAGTCGTGGAATCGAGCGTAGCCATTCGTAAACATGGGTACGAATCCCTAAACTCCGGAAAGGTATGGGAATTAAGGGTCGGCGGTTTAGGGGATGAAGAAAAGCTTTTGAAAGATGGCGAAGGCCACTTGCCGTTTGGACCTGAGTCAAGTAACCTGTAGTTGGTGGGCTATTTCGTTTTGAGAAAGATGAGCAGTGTTTGTTGGATTTTTACGACGATCACGTATGTCTCTCTCTTACGCACGTTAACGCCAATAAGCGTGTCTCTCTCGCACTCGCGGAAGGTATAGGAAAATAAAAAAATTCAAGGCACACTACCCTTCTTCTTCGTCAGATATACTTCGACCGCGTAAACTTCACTTTTATTATTGAGGAAATATACGTGAAATTTTCATTAATTATTGCACTTAATTAATTCGCGTTTCATATACTTCTTCCAACCAACTCTATATATGTTGTAGGTATACTTGAGTTAATAGGAACCATCCTGCGTATGAATTTTATATCTATTTGTTGCGAGCGCCTTTTAATTAGCCAAAGACCCGCTTAGCGACCCTCACATACGCCGAGTGGCTGACTTGCGTGTACGAAATATATGTGTATCGTATACACAGTTTGTAATGCAGGTATAGTACAATGCAGAAATTTACTCACGTGGAACGAGTACCGGAGTATATATATATATAAGCAAACCGTTATCGTAGTCAACAATACAAATTTAGTGAGGTCTTACGGGGTCAGTTGTTACGTGAATACTGGTTTTCTTGAATAACCTCATCAAACGATACTATTCCTCGTTTGGGAGCCGGTAACCCCATTACGTATTCTGAAGAATGGGGGTTGACCATATGGGGACCAGTAGATATATTTGTATAAACCTGTATTAACACAGTCGAGATATTTTTTGATTTCATGTTTTTTTTTTTAAATAAAGAAATCTAATGCAAATGAGGTAGGTGGAGTCAGTCACTGTTTGTATGTAAATATAGAGACCGATGACTCTGCTCTGGATGCTATAGAGAAAAAATAAGAGGGTTCGCTAACAGGACCAACCCCATGGACCACCATGGTTAACCATACGGCTCGTCCCGCTAATAGAAGCCGAGTCGAAGGCAAATAAAGGGTTCGGGTTTTAAGGCCGTTGACACGCCCGCATATGAGTATAGATATACACGCTGTGTATTAGCTAGCCAGGAGTAGCATTAAAAATGACTTTTCGTGTCACTGAATAAATAATTAGTAAAATTAGGGTACCACTGTGCTGCACGGTGTATATGATGAATGTATGGTTAATATATACTATACGTTGCATACCGCAGAATGAAGGAAATGAGAACCCGTGAACGCATCTGGATGTATATCATAGCGGTGGAGAGGAGGGTATATATATATATAAATCAAGGAAAAAGAAGTTAAAGGGTTGACTGACGTTAAAAGAAATTGAGGAAGATGCACCGTGTCAGCCAGGCTGACGATTCTTATTCGTCTAAAGATATTGGAAACCGCATCCATTCTTATATTCTTTTTTGTCTTATTTCTCTTTTCTTTTATTTATTATTTTCCTCACATTTTATACCCGTCAGACGTTTCCTGCTCGATTATCAGCGACGCGAACAATCGCACGGTTCGGAACGCGAAATTTATTTGTTTCGCTCGTTACGTCATTGACACGTATACCTATATACGGAGATGATACGAAATATTACAAAATAATTATAAGTCAATATAAAAAAAATAATAATTTGTATCGTAACAAAAATAAAATTTTTCATCTGCAAATTTATTAGCATTCACGGCACTTTGGTCGCTGCAAATTATTTGCACTGTAGTTTGCGACAGGATTTAATGCATATCCCATACATGATGCAATATTGCCTGCTCTGTAATGCTCTCAAAATCGATATACATATATTGTAACCTTATTCGCACGATACGGTTCTCCGGATCGTGCCAGAAAGGCGGGTTCGAGCCAGAATCGACTGTTAGGAATTTAGGAAAAATATCAGGCGGAACAAATGAAAGTGAGATTTTGTTTTACAAATTACAAAAGAAAAATATATTATACTACAACGGAATACCATCTGTGTTAGTGCAGGTTCAGCCTTGAGAATGCTGGATGTTAGTAAGCGAAGAATAGATATGTACGCAAGCGGAAAGTAAGAATGATTATAAATGAGATATACAAATGATTAGTGTTCGGAAAGTAATTGTATAAATATGGTTGTTACACGCAGTTTACCTATACGATATGTCTGACGGAAATCGTAGGTAAACTTCTAGTCTCGTGTGATTCTATACTGGCTCTTATTTTGATTGTATCAATAAAATATAGAATCGTGTCTGAAAGCAGCCTCCGACCAGCGGAATTTGATTACAGAGTTGACTCGTTAAAATATATGCGTCGTGCTGTTGAGCAGTTTTCCATAAGGGAACTCGTGATCACAGGTAGACGTGGTCCTATCTAAAACAACGTTGCTATCTTGGCGAGGTGAGAAGTCTCATTCGCAACGTAGCTAGTTGTGCAAGTTTTTAAATAAAATTAGGATGGCATGTGTAGCGGAAACGGCACAATGATCAAGCGTTTCAAAGTGACGGCCCAACTGAAATGCAAAGATTGATTCTACCTGGCAGAAGAGACGGTTTGCTCCCTACCCGAGACGGTTTGCTCGATTACAAGAGTAGAAGTACCTCTAGATATGATGGTCAAGTGGGACGGTTTGCCCGCTTGCCCGAGACGGTTTGCTCGTTTACCTTACTAAAGGTAAGCTAGCTAGCTCAGGTGATAGAATGCTCGAGTCGCGAAATGTCGCCGTTTATATACCCATCAACGGTAGGCCAGGGGGCCTGAGAGGTGCGGAAGAATTGAGCGTCGCGATGCCTACGAATTGTTATTACTTGATATCTAAGGTTGTTCGGGTTAGCGGGATCTTATTATTACCGCGATACAAATATCCTCGGATGTATACGTTACAATATATAATACACTTATGCACTTGAATATAATTTATATACTTTCAATAAAGACCTTTCAGAGTTCTGATTTAACGAAACACGTGAAAATTAGCATCCGACTAATTAATGCCTACAGATTTAATTGTTATCTCAGCCATGCCCGTTACGCTCTCTAATCTCAAGATGCAGCATCCTTCCTGCTGGCAACTTTCTACGGCAGCATCCTGCGCTCTGGTACAGTTCCTACAAATCTTAGACAAACAAAACCATGCTAAACACTTGCGAGCACAATATTCGCGCGAATAAAGTCAGGGCCGTTGAGTGTTACGTAGATAGAAATCCATGACGTTATCAGTAGGACTTTGACACTAATACCGTAATTATCTATACCGACGTAATCAGTAAAAATAAATACGTTGCATTGTTCCTCGCATGGGTGCATTACGTGAGAACATGACGTCATACTAGCGCAAGGATAATTTACGTTAAGGAGAATACGGGGAGAGTACTCGTACTGGCATGTATATTTACATGCATATGCATTCTTATGTGCACATGGGTACTTATATACTTGTACGTTCACGGAAGCGTAAAGATATAGGAAGTGGCGTGCACGTTGCAGCAGCGCTGTAGGTGGAAGTTGTAAGGAAGTTCGGGATGAGAGAAGAGCGCGCGAGCGTTAAGATAAGAAAATTACGTAGGAAAGAAAAGGCAGCTTCTCTAGTATGCATTTATGAGTTTAAAAAAAAAAAAGAACATATAAATCTCTTTATCCCGGTGGACGTACTTGGGAACCCGTATATGTATACATATATACTTAGCGATGCACAAGTGTTATTAGCCTCGTTCTATAGCGTGTAACTGAGGTAGCGCGTGGTTTAAAATGAGTCCAAGTCGTTGGAAGGTTAAGGGATGGAATTAATTAGGAAGGCCTAAGCATGCAGTCGCCAGTCACCATTGGGGTTGAAGTGAAAACACAGGGGTAGGTAAAAGACAAATTACAGTAAACTCGGGCCGTGTTGAGTGTCTAGATATGGGTCGGTGAGGTTAGGGTGAGAATCAGGGGTGGGCAAGTAAGCGAGTGTGTATATCGGAGAGAGAGAGAGAGAGAGGGAGAGAAAAGGAGTTAGAGTGAGAGTAGGAGAGAAAGAGGGAATCAGCTTTGAAAAATATAAATCCAGATCTTTGACTCTTTCCGTTTCCTTATGCAATCTATTGCTAACGCTACCTTATCTATGAGCTTAGGTATGCAAATGCGGGGCAGTTTGCCGTAAGGATTTGCATAGAGCATCAGGGCGCCGTATAAAGGCCCGTGTCTAGGCATAATCTCGAGGCTGAAAGTCGTATTCTATACCCTTCATGCTGCATTCGTTATTACACTGTACACAGTATTATTGAATTGCATTAAAGACGAGGGTGATAACGGGGCAACGAGACGCGGTTGTTGATTCTGAGGAAGTAATATATTAATAAGAGCAAAATTATATCGATCGTATTAATTAATCGGTTAATAGGCAGGGTGGGGTCACGATGACTTTTTATTCTTCGAAGAACGATTTGAGTAACCGATTGACGGCCTATCCCAGTTAGGTATTAGACAGTCGAGTAGACAGCTGTTTGGTTATATATAACGTAACCTCTATATATCTATAGAGTCTCGAGTCTATATATAGTACGTCGCTAGACACGTATATAATACTATAGTTTATAGCAAAAGGGCGCGCCCACTCTTTATACGGGTATTTTTTTCTCACAGCACACCTGCAACTTTTCGATTAACTTTCATGACTCGCTAAGGGCTGTCCTTAGCCTCATTGACAGGATAAAAACAGGAAATTCACCAGTATCCTGTTCTGATCTTTTTTCTTTTTTGTCGATTGATCTTTTAATGGCACGACATTAATATGGCTCACGACCATCCCCCCTGTTCGTTCAATATCATTGGCCTCTTTCGAATCATTGAAAATATTTACATTGCCAATTGCATTTATGCTTCCGGTATCCGAACGCCAGATGGCGAGTGTCACTCAGCTTTTTTAAATTCTATCTTTAACGCCAGGCGTGAGCGTCGTTAGCGATGCTGATTTTTTAAAGATTTATGAAAACTGTGAGATATATCTGATCGGTTTAGTAGCTCGGCATAGGTCTTCTTGTCAGAGCTTTGGCCCGCCGGCGTGTAATTCTGGTACCGTTATAGGACTCTAGTGATATATAGGTATATTACCCAGGTGGAAACAGAGGTGGTACAGATTGTAACGCGTACCCAGCATCAATCCAGTAATTAGTACCCAGTCCCGTGGACAACCTAGCAATTAGGAGAGGAACGTAGCACTGGGTCCTGGGAGCCGGGTGAATCCTCACGGGTGTGTCCTTCCGCCGTTAAAAGGAGTTCCGACTTCCGCCGCGTGAAACTTTACTAAAGAATTAATAGGTGGGAAGTGTAGTAGATGGTATATATAGGTACATAAGTATAGAGGCATATATCATACAGGGAAATTAAAGCAGATACAGCGTAAAGGCTGGAATAATAAAAATACAAAGGAGCCAAATTGGCCTAACGCGGAGTAACGTCGAGCGTTAACGATCTGAAAATGTAAAGGTGACATCACACCGTGGCACTAAACGCAAACCCACGCTTCTAAAATGGCCCACGTGCTTACTTGTATTTTATTCTTTTCACTTTATTTTTATTATACCTCCGTCCCTCTGTTTCTCTCTCTCTCTCTCTCTCTCTCTCTCTCTCCCATATCTCTAATCCGCTTTGAAATTCTCTCGCGTTTCTAGTCCAGCATATTTACGTGAATACGGAACAGCGATATTTCACTGACGGTTCGTTGAATTCCGTCGAAACTCGGCCACGCCCGACTGTATACCGGTTAACTCCCGTCCGCCTATATTTTCCTCGGTTTTCCCGATTCTTTTTATTCTACCGACCAGGACTTCGCGACGCGTCGCTACTCTCTCTATCTCTTTCACTTTTTTGAGATCGAAGACAATGCCAGCATTGTCCTAATAATTGGACGGAAACAGAGTGAAAATGTATTCGTGGCTCGCGTTCTGCACCTCCTCGAGAGGCTATTGTGCAAGAGTGCATCATCGGCCGACGTGCGCTGTGCAATTAAATGTCCGGCATATATACATATATACGGATACGTGTAAAAGGAGGGTTCGGAAGATTCAGGCAGAAAGTTTAGGGATTTGGAGGCATGTATGGAAGTGCATACTGCACCACTGGTACCAGCATGAGCAAAAATAACCTTAGGTTAGGAAAATTAAAGATGGCCGAGTAACCTTATGTCGAGATGACGACTCGCTGTACGAGTCTAATTAAGGCGGTTTCTCATGTGCCACTAGTTGACTTGTAATTATGATGCGACGTCACTCATGAAAATTTCGTAGTTTCTCTCTCACACACATACTGCCCCCCCCCCCCGTTTTCCCTCGTAAACCATATTCACAACACATCGTATCTTAAATAACTGCTCTGTTCTCTATACGGCGATGCCGTTCACCTCTATTTTCAGACCTGATGTATTTCTCTGTGAAACACGTCCTCTCTCCACTTCGCACTCCTTTCACCGCGCCAGCTCTGTCTCGCTCTGCCACGATTAAAATTAATATCCGGTTTCTCGTCTGGCGCGAATATTCCTATGAAACGTGCGATTTCATGGATGCCGTATTAAATCGAAAACGTGACACCTCAGAACGGGTACCTTATAGACCTAACCTGCAATTATGAACTTCAGGTTGGTACGTAGGCTGCAGACGTACGTAAGTTAGCCTATACCTACATGTTAAGAGGATCCAAAGGGATTTGAAAATTGTAAGTCACGACTGGTATATTTATTTACATTAAAGTATTATTAAATGGAATATTTCTTTTTTATAACATATACAAACTTCACATGTATAGATATATGTATTAGGGTATAGGGTATATGTAAATTGGTGACGTGGCCCTATAATTACTCTGCAGGATTATATGCACTTTTTCAAGAGTGCACTTGAGATTTCGAGTGCAGTACCAGTCGGTGATATTATTGTGTGCGATCAGGAGAGGGAGGAGCAAGAGAGAGATCTATAGGATGCAGTCGCTCGAGTGCAAGCCACTCGAGGGAACTTCTAATAACTTAATAGATAAAGGCAAACGTTATCGGGGTTCAGGATGAGTAGGAGGAGGATGCTGAGAGTAGAGAGGAGCAGACCAGACACGGGCTAGAAACTTTTCTGATTTCCTAGGAAGGAGTTTTGCTTCTTCGAACGCCATTTTTTTCTCGTTTCTCAGTTTTTTTTTTTATTTTTTTTTTTATCGATATTTTATACACCCTCTATATCGTAGTTGATATAATAACTATATCTGGATATTATGCGAAACTCGTTAACTAGTTGGATTAGGTAGGGATTTCTTAACGTAACCGGGTACGTCTCAGCTTGGATGATCTTTTCGAATGTTATTCGAATTTTGATATACTCTGCAAATGACGTAATCTTAATGTGATTTTATTCTTAAGTAATCGAAAAATATATTCAATTATCTTGGTATCTTTGTATCCGAGGGGAAGGAAAGCTTAATCATTTGTTTTTTTCACGATAGCTAGCTTTTCTTCGGCATCCCTTCAATATCCAACGGTCCAATAGCGCATGCACGCGGAGACTGATGCATTCTAGATATTTTCGAAGAATTTCATTTAAAAGTTTCGTACGAGAGTATCTCAGCGACAAGATTTCACGGATAGCATTACCAAGGTATCGACTTCCGGTTTAAAATGCCCTGTACAATCAATCTTTTGGAACACGGTGTTTTATCGTTAGATAAAATTATTTAAGAAATTAGTGTTGAAAATTCAAAAAGTACCAATCACACGAATTACTTGACACAGGGTATATTGAAAGTATACTTGGTAAACGTAGTTCGACTACTGTTGGTTAGCGTCAAGCGCCTTGCAAATTGTGGGAAATCGAGCGAAAATAAAGTACTCGACGGTTTCGCCGTTGGTGGAGTTTGAAGTTTAAAAAAAATTTATTTCGTGGTCAATTCGATAGCTGCTACAGGATTCCATTATACTTAACGAACTCACATATGCATGCGCATCGTAGGTCAGTGATAACGAATCGATTTCATTGGATCAAAGTGTATCGAGTTAGTAATTAATTCTCGGTTAATTAACGTCCTTTCCCTCCAGTGGTTTGAAAAAAAAAAAGTCGAACGAACGAAGTGACAGGTCTACCTATGATCATTATTTGGTGTGATAAAATTGGAAAAAAAAATGGCAAACTCACTGCACCCTTAGACGGGTACATAACTGGCATCCATTGGTTTAAAGTTATGAGAGGCGTCGCTGCCATATCTCGCTTGAATTTTATGTTTGCCGAGAGAGCCGCGAACCAGCTATGGCGCTGGGGGCGCGCGAGGGTGTTACGAAGTTTTAATGGCACGCAAACACGAGCGGAAACGGTCGGCCGACTGAAAGTTCCTACCGAAAAATAGAAGGCGATGGGCGGTATTATGCAACTTTCCACTTGGGAGAATAATTTTTCAAAGGTCCTCTAACTGTCTCTCTTTTTATCTCCCTCTCGCTCCCCTCATCGCCTCTCTTCAATATATATAGTTTCAACCGGGAGCGTCCCGGCGCGAACGACGCGTTAGCGATGCTCTTCTTTGTTTTACGAGAAAAAGGGTACTAAGGGTAGTATGATGAGAAGGGGGGTTGTGGGGGTTGATATTTTTTTTCCACTCTTTCTTCCTTCACTCCACACTTCCTTCTTTTCGCGAACAGACTCGATTTTATTTTCTTTTTCTTCGCGTCCCTTACCGCCATAACCACCAAAGGAAAAAAGGAATCCGACACCCGGTCCAACCGAGCGAATTTCGCTCGACGGGCCGGTGAGCCGTGTGAAATTTTACAGTGGACTTTTTTCTATTCTTTTAGGACGCCATGGCTCACGTCAAACGATACTTCTTTCTGGTGTGCCTTCTACTTGCGACGGTCCAGGTTATATTTGCCGCCAGTACCAGAGCCAGGAGTAAGAAGAAGACTAAGGATTCTAAGGAGAAGGAAGTCAATGTGTGTGATCTTGATAGGCGGAATACTCCTATGTTTTGTTATTGCGATAACAATCAGATAAGAAACGCATCTGATGTCAACTGTTGGATCTTTGACAACGTCGACGTGAATGATCCTATATGGGAACACTTTAGCTCGCAATTGTACCTCGAGAAACTTACGTTCATCATAAGACACGGGGGTACCTATGGCTCCATACCCACTACTGTACTGGGACAGATGAAGAATCTTCAGAAGATCGGTTTCCAATATGCATCCATACACGAACTCGCTTCACATGCTTTCTCGAATCTCCCAACTGTCGTCGAGATTAATCTCAGTCGGAATATGATTGTCATCCTGAGAAAATACGCTATCGAGAACATGAAGAATCTTACGGTTATCAATTTCGATGAGAATCGCATTGCTGAGATAAACAGGTTAGGATTTAATGTATTGATATGAAAATATTTTAAATATTGCAAAAAATCTTGATTAATTGTATAATTTATAATTTGATTTTTTATTTTCAGGGACGTCTTCGTGAATCTACCAAACCTGAAGCAGTTATTCCTAAACAGAAATAACGTGTCCATTTTACATGACAAAGCATTCAAGGATCTTGGATCACTACAGGAATTGGAGCTGAATGGGAATCAATTGTCTGTACTGACGACAGAGACTTTTTACGGCTTGAGAAATCTTATCAGGCTTGACCTGCGTAGCAATCTCTTATCGATGATCGGTGACAAGACCTTTTTGGAATTGCCAGAATTGCGCTCACTGGAACTTGATCAGAATCAGATCGAATACATATCTGAGAAGGCGCTGGATGGAATGAGAAATTTGAAAAAATTGTGTCTGAGTGAAAATAAATTGGTATCACTGGAACCGGATTTCCTGTCTGGGGCACCTGGTATCAATTTTCTGGATCTTCGTGAAAATGCTCTCAAGACCATGACCTTTGACAATATCAAGCCAATCGTAACCAATCTCTACAACGTGTCCAGTCATTTATATCTCGACGGTGAGTATCGGTATAAAGTCGCATTACCATACAATATCATATCCATTACGTAATCTATAAAGTATGGAAGATACCCAATACGTAACGCTTTTTAATTAAATTAATGAATTTAGAATATCTGTTAATCGTCATACGACGATATGGTTATACTTTCTCGTTATTCCCACGTGGAACGTGATGCCTTGGCGTCTCTTGAAAGACGCATTAAAGCTAGGCGTCGGGACGCCCCCGTGTCTCTCACCTTGAGCATTCAGAGGCTCCGGCTTCAATTTATTAATTTAACCTCGTACATTAACGCCACCCTGTGGAATTCTGCGGGAAGGGGTTTCGTCAAGGGATGCTCGAGACTGGAGGTTCATATACACCGTTCGTGATATCGGCCGATAAGAAGCGACAAAATTAGAGATAAAAAGAGAAGAAAAAAGAAGAAATAACAAACAGCGCCTAAGGCTCGAATTGACACGCGCCTCTTTTTTCATAACAAAATCCATATGAATGGGACATATATGCAGTCACGTGCGGGTGGGCCACACGTCTTGTTAGGGACCCCCTGTCGGCGTGATCCTTGCGTGCGCCAATGCAGTTCCCAATGCACTTTAAGCTAGTCCATATATACACACATATATATATGTAGAGAGAGAGAGAGAGAAAATTCCATACTGTGTACATAGGACACAGCCTATAGGGATTTAAAGAAAGAACTCGTGTCTGAGAGGAAAAATATATATAGGGTCATTCAGGATGATCTTAACGAGTAGCAATACCATTCCATGCTACTCTCTTACAGCAAAGGTTGGGTTAGGCACTCATGGTGTGTTGGTATCACCATAGACTAGCACCATAGAGACATAAACTAGCTTAGATGATCCCATATAAGATATCTAGTTATAGGATACATTATGCCTACTAGTACCTGTATGGCTATATGGTATAGTCACTAGGAAATATACCGGGTGTTCGAGTCGAGATGAATTTGCTGTGGTATACAGAATCCTATAGAATATTCCTATAACTGGACTATATGCTTCTCTCCATTGCGCAATGGAAGTCCTTTATGCGGATCGGACAGGATAAATAGGATTGGATCAGGCTGGAAGCTGCGTTCGTATGATTTACACCCTATTGGGGATTTGCAACGGGATATAATACAGAACTGCAGGCAAGAGCCGCGAGAGAAGTGGGGGGAACTTTTGAAAACCTTTATCATTCTCAATTCAGGAAATATTATTCTCAAATAAATCTCGAGTCCGGTATGTATAAGCAGCTCCGAATATAGATGGAACTTATGGATGAATATTCTAGGCTTGATCTATTCTTTTCTATCGTTCCTTCTGCCTCTGCTCTCAGCGCGCGATAACACTCGCCATCTTAGTATTTGCCGTGCTCTCAGGGATTAATTAACGCTCGGCAAACAAATGAAAATAAATTTCTCAAACCTCATTCACTGTAAATAACAGCCCGCGGTATTTACCAAGAGTCTTCTACCGCGAGAAAGAAGATAAAGAAAAGAGTGTGAATCTTGATTGAAAAGGCTATAAGAATTGTCTCAATTTACACCCAGTAAGCCTCAGCAATCTTTCCGATTGAACGTATGAAAACGCATTTAAGAGAAATATCGTTTCCCTCTCGACTCTCAAGACTCGAATGCAAAAGCAATGTTCCCACGACGTTTGACGCGTTAGGGACGTGAAACTGATCGACACGGACGCCATGTGGCGTTCGAGCATTTTCATTGTGCGTACGGGGTGAGCCGTAAAACAATACGGATCGGCTTTTAATAAATGGGACGGATTACGTCACAGAGACGCGGCGCGAGCGTGAGCGAGTAAGAGAGAGGGCTGGCATACGCGTATCGTACAGGGAGAAAGAGACGGAAGGCAGACTGGGGAGAGGAGAACGATGGTTCGCAAGCAATGAAGTAGACAAGCACACATATATTCGTGTTTGAAACTCAGTGCCGAGTCGCCGTGAAAAAAAAAAAGGAAGCATCTGCCCCTCCGATCCCGCTCGTTTTTCCGGATTAGAATCTGACCTTCCTAATCGCTTTAAACCTCCACCTAATTTATTCCCGGCACGAATTCTAACTCCGCATCTCGTGGCAGGGATGTAGATCTGCAGGAGCTGTCCCTGGCGCACCCTCCCGACCCCTATTGCCATATCGACGCTACGCTCTGGGTTTGCCCTGCTCAATCGATAACAGTCCCACGATCTATTTATTGGATCGTGCATTCCTCAAACAGTCAGGCTGATAGGCACAGAGGGCTGAGAGGTACAGAACCACAGATGGATGGACGGATGGCTGTAAGGGTAGAGGGATGAAAGGGGTAGGTAGGATAGGAGGAGGAAGAAGGAAGGGACGAGAGGGTAGTTGTGCAAGGAGCCATCGTAAAATTGATGCCTCGTAAGGCAATAGTCGGGTGGTTTCGCGACCGCCGAAGGGGGTGAACCCCCTACCCTTGTTCGGGTAGGGGTTGGTTTTAGGGCTGAGGTTCGTCTACGACTTTCCGAGACTCTACAGGCAGCCGGTCTACAGGGTAAACAAACGGGCGATACGTGCGTGCGCGCACACGTGCCTATGGTAATGTATGTGCATCCCTCTGCCCCTTATCTCATCCACCCCTCTTACCTCTTCCATATGTCTACTTCGTGTGTGCGATGTATGTATATGGAATCTTGGGGGCCACAATGCCTCGTTTGATTCGGTATTCGCTAAGGGTAGGTCCGGTTCGGATCTGACGAACCCCTTTCACCACGTTCACTTTCCATATTTTTTTTTGTTATACTTCCCTTCGTAAATATATGTACGTCTGTTAGTATGTCTGGACTGGCTAGGATGTTTTGACGTAATCCCATAACGCGTATTATGCCCGAGTAAACGCTCGCCCTTGGACGAGGGGTCGCAATGAGATGGGGTAGCTACCCTTTAATTGCTTAAAGGTTAGTCTCTGCCGGTGAGAAAGAAACGGTACAGTCCATTTGGAAATTCGGTAGCGGTCGCGTGATATAGAAAATAGTTATATTTATAAATCAAGACTGTAGGCAGTGAATTTTGCTATATTCACACAAAATTCGTGAAGAGTGATACGTGCAGATAGTAGCGTATAACGGGACGTTTCTAGCGCGTACGTTAATTAGTGAACTTTTTTTTTCATTAGTTTTCACAAAAAATACGAGTCGTTAATGTCCTCTTTTTAATTTTATTTCCATACCTTCCCGCCATTCAACGTTACCAATAACTCATAATCACGTGCTGCATTTCAATGGGTAAAAACGAGGCTCTTCGGAATCGAGATGTCACACAGGAAATTACGTGACTCGTAGCAAGAAATTTCCTTACGGTAATTGCAAATTGACTAAATCTCACAGTGATACAAGAAACGATACTCGCGATAAGAATCTCGCACATTCCGAGCCCCGTATATATTTCGATCCTACCAAAACATCATCGAACCGTTTGTATTACATATATTATACATAGCACTCAGCCCAAGCGTACCAGCTGAACATGGTTTTACCATAAGAATCGAATAAGCACCAATTTCAGGTGGTATGTTTCAGGTTAAGCAACCCGGTATACAGTGCTTGGATGAACCGTAGTTTAGTTCCCACTAGCGTAGATACTAAGCCAACGTAATCCTGCATGCACTCTACGGCTACAAGTTCGAAAGTCAAGATGGACGCATCCGCGAGGACTGACGCCCAAGAGAATTTGTCGATTGTCCGAGTTAGTTATTTCATACGGTCAGCACGAAAATTCCCGAGGTGCCTTGGCAATCTGGTAAATAGCTCGTCGGTATTTAACCGTCGGAAATTCCGTTATCGCAGCACACGAAGTTCGGCTGTCAAGTGGTGGACAGGTGAGTGGACGAGTAAGTGCAGAGGGTGCCGACGCGTGGCGCTGGTTACACCGGAAATTTCGGGCTTGCGAGAATTCCGGCCCAGCCCGGCCGTTTGTTGAGGGTGCGCCGTGTACCAGGGCCGGGAATTCAATTTGACGGTTCCATCCGTCTTTGCCGGTGAGAGCGTTTGCCGTCAAGCCTTTGTGCTTACAGCGAGTACCCTACGACCTGCTACTATGTGTAAACGTTTATTAATGCACATAAATCACATAGATACTTGATATAATAACCCCCCGCAGTAGGACGCACTTGGCTTATGGTACTTATCGGCCTTCCCCACCCTAACCTCGTACACTCTTCTCGTTTATTCTAATACTACACATTCTATGCAGATGACTGTACTTTACATATAGATTCTATTGTCGTGTGTATTACACGTGTCGAAGCAACATCAGTTACACTTGCGACGTCTGCTTCAATCTCTGCGGCCCTGTTTCCGAGACGGAGGACTCCTGCGGTAGAAACCGGGTATCTATGTGTTTCAATATGTCTACTTCGCTCAAGTATATAGGGGGATATATAAGCAGCTACATACTTTTAATAGTCAAGTAACGTTGAGTCTGTATTAAATGTAAAAACATAACAGGGTACTTTATTTGAGTATAGTACATGTCTACCTATACTGTATTGAGCAGCAAGGGGTTGGTTTGCGGACAGGGATAAAAATATATCGGATAACTCGAGGACGGAGGGGTTGTTTCTCTTGACTTTTCATTAATTTTTATCACAATTTTTTCAGGGACTCCTACCGGGTAAGCGTCTCTTTTTTTTCCCTTCGGTAGCGTCGCGGCGCAAACGCTTCGAGGGGTGGGTGAGCAGGAGCGAATAAAGGCACCCTCGGTTTTGGTTTTGGCGCGAAAGGTAGATGCTCACCGTCGTAGTTGGCGATGATCATAGTGTCTATATATATATATATATATACATATATACACTATGCAACATATATCTGTGTACAGTAAGGGGATGAGTAGAACAAGGGTAGATGGAATATGAGAGAGAGAGGAGAGAGATAGAGGATTTCGCGGATGCCACGTCTATTCCGTGAGCCGCGCAAGGCAATAATTCTATGATTATTTCATAAGGGCTACCATTTTGAATATGTATGCCTGAAAATTTATAGCTGGCGAGGGTAGCGTAATTGTAGAGTCGCTTCAACTTCGTTGGGACCTACACTCGAGCCGTAGGGATTCGGTACGTAGGTATATATTCCGCTAGCATATTGGGCCCTGTGAATGAGAAACATTAAGGGTGAATGAGAAATATGAATGAGTGAGCTTAGAATATTATAATGATACCAAAACATCCCTTGGCAGAGCCAGAGGCGACCTTTAATTATATTCCCAAGAGTCCCCCTGCCCCTGGATATTCGTCCTCTCTTCGATTGTTACGAATGACGAAATTGTAACAAACTTTATTCTCTCCGTTAAATTTAATTTCTTTTTTCTTCTGTCTCCGCCGGTAGCTAACCTTTGACCCACCAATTTTAACCCCGCAGGCTTCTCGTTGCAGATCGAAATCGTTTCGCTACTTCTTTGTCGTAATGACGAACCCTTGCGGCTCCTCAGCACGACTCTGGATACAATTTTTGAGAAGGGTTCGACGAGGGCTAATGTATATGGGAACAAAAAGAATCAAAACAACCCCCTCGATGCTAACAGGGTAGGCGTGATCGGAGCCCCATACACAATCATTTCTAAGCCAGTTCCGGAATGATGATGATTCACTGTGTGTATATATATATTTATATGGTATAGTCGATTCCAATAACTACGACATGGCGGAGCTTCCTTGGTCTCCGGCCAATCCATTAAAAGCACTTTATTAAATTGACAAATATATGAAATATCATACCCACCCTTGTTTGCGCCTGATCCTCAATGGATCCCATCTAAATTGCCTGGAGTAAGCTTTCCCTTTCAATCTTCAACTTTATTTAGAACTTCAACCCTACGTCCGTGTCCCCACCATGGCTGCCTAGTATTACTATAGATTTATCAAAATTCTCAGCCTGTAATCCTGATACCACAGAATTCTTACGTCTGGTCCACAAGCTCAGGATACGATAGGATCACTGAATTCCCATGGCATCGAAGTACTAGACACATGTATACACATATCAATGCTATTGCAACACTTTGAGCTTCCAAGTGCTCGAAGTACAATATCATTTTACGTCATTATAAATGTACATTCCTGAAAGCAACCTGACTCCCCCGGAGTTCTCTTTAGAAACGGTACAAGGGATCTCCTGGTACGGAGAGGAGGGGAAAAGAAAAAAATAAATGGTTATTTACATAAGCATCTCGGCCGCGCGACTAATTAACAATTAACAGCCATTTTCTCTCGGTACGTAAAACTGCTGCTTCGAGGAGCCCAGGGAAAAGGAGAACGACGCAATTAAGCAGATTGGATGAAGGTTGGTAGGTAAGGTGGGTAGGTACGTAGGTTGTGGATGATCGTCAGGATTTTAAATCTTCGGGCAACACAGGGCGGATTTAATTTAAGATAAAAATTGAAATAATTATACCGCTTTAATCGGGCTATTCCCGAGTACAGATAATTCGAGTCGAGTAGTCATGACTGTAATGGCGTATTTACAAAAGGACCGAACATTAGCAAATTTTCTTTAATTTCAAAATATTCTATATCATATCTCCTATAAAGGGATAAACTCTAGGTTGCTGATTTGATTAACCGTTCTTGACTACCTCGTTACGTAATCCTATATGTAGGTCTCCACGTAATTACGTGATTTATATGTCTGGAAAATACTGCAGTTTAGGGGCAACGAAAAAACCAAAGGAGATACTTTTTTATAGGTTTTCACAACACAAAGATTCACAACGGATACCATCACCATTCATAGCGTCGCGACGCTTCCTCCTTCAATACAGAACAATTTACTACATAGCGGCGGTGGTAAATTCACGCCTTTTAAAACTCACGTCTTGCGGACTACGCAACGCTCAAGTACTGTGTTTTAGGGCCATTTGCATATAACGACCGCGGTAGGTACTTTCCTTGGTTGGCTGTACGGCTAACATAACCTATATGTGCTGTATACTGATTATACCAGCTATGCTAGCTGTGCTTACCATACTGAGTTTACTGATTATATTTGCTACCTAGTTGGTTGTATATATATACATTTATAACCATATAGTGGCCGCTGAAGAATATAAAAAGTATCGAGCGCTCGATTGTGTCACGGGTTCCCGTGAAGCAGGAGTTTACCTGGGACTTCCTGGAATCCATTTGCAAAATGGCAAATTAGCATGGCGACTGTGAATCACGCGGAACGGATGCAGCAAGTCAAGAGGAAGTTGAAAAAAAAAAGTAGAAGAATAAAAAAAAGAACGGCAAACGATAGACCACGAACAAAAAGTCTTTCAGGGATAATGAATTTTTTCTAAAAATTCTTTTACAGTATCGGCAATGGACTGCGGAGGTCTATTGTTTATTTCAGGGAGGTATGCAAATCGGATGGTCGTTGCCAGATCGACCGTCATCCACATTGACTATAGGAGGATCGCAAAGTCAGCCAAATCAGAAATCCCTTTGTGCCACGAAATTGGCCGAGTTATCTTGTTGGATAAACAAAAGCTGATTCGTGCTTCAGCCCCTATTTAGAGCGAAGGATAGGAACGTGCTCCACGGTTGGCTTGTGTCAAACTACCCTTGAGCTTCGGAGACTTGTTAGATTCGGCCGCATATTCCCCACTTTCCATACGTACACACTCATTCCCTGTCATCCCTTCTAACTACCCTCTCGCGCCCCTTTCGAACTCCTTGGCAGAAGATCGCCTGATATATTCTGGTTCGTGTTTAAGGATCGTTCCTATCCAGTACTGAGTAAACGTACAGTTGAGAAACCACCCCCCTATATGCGTACAGAAGCTTAGACACACCTATATCTACTGTTCAGGGATGCTGCGAGAGAAATAAAACACGGGGGTTGCGGATGGTAACTGAGTTTGGCTTTTAGGGCCTGACTTTTCGGGTGGG
>NW_014333043.1:1218-121474 GCF_000341935.2 Cephus cinctus | reverse complement strand
GGGGGGGGGGGGGGGGGGGGGGGTTGAATAACGTATTAGAAGGGCGACATTGGTGGCTATATATACACACGTAGATACAGGGGTTGAGATAGTACGACCCACTGAGAGGGATGCGCCGGAACAATCAGGGGGTGTATAGAGAAATAGCGTTGATGATGCCGTTGGACAATTTTTTCTCCCCCCTATTTTTTATTCTCACCTTGGTATCTGCCAACGGAAAATGGAATGCCACTCGAGTAATTTGGGGGGGCATGATAGTCGGCGAGTAAGTTCATCCGTATAGGTATAGGAGTACGTTATGTAGGGTGCGAAACTTAATCCCGCATCGACAAACATTTATCTGGCGACGTCCGCGCGAATTGCCACTTGGAATAAATTTCATTCGCGGCTCCCGTATATATCGTTAAATTTCCTCGATTGCTAATAATTTTCCCGTGTCACTCTTATGGGGCCTTCCCGCTCACTCTCATTCTCTCTCTTGCACTCCTGTATGCTCTGTCTATCTCTGTCTCTCTCCCTCTCCCACATACTTGCTCAATGACCCCTATTCCATTCTGTGCGCTATTGGTTAACTGGAAAGCTCGATTTAGCCGGTATCGCCCCGCGCGTTAATTGCGTTCCATAGTAATTAATACGGATCGCTAATCTAGCCGCAATTACGTCATGTCAGGTGATATCGAAATTTCGTATTCAAAGAGTATCGGACGTGCGTCAAATATCTGAACGAGTTAATTTCACGTGTCACAAAGGGCACTGCTGATTGGAGGGTAGTATACGACGTAACATCATTCAATTTTGATAAGAATCACGTTGCTGGCATATGCCTGTTATCGGCAATCTTGCATAATATATAGATCTGGTCAGCGTATATACGGCATTAGTCTAACGATGTCAATTAATTGATGGAGAAAAAATGAAACTCCCTATGGGAAAGGTGTGTAAACGAAAGAGGAATTAAAAAATCACAAACTGTCTCCCCACGTGGCTGGAGGGGACCTGCGCTCTCTGTTTTTGGGTAAAGGGGGCGTCGGCGGTGGCGGTTCGCAAGGGAGGGCACGAAGGGTCGAAAAAGCCATGAAACGAAATTGGAGCCAGTGACTGTGAAAACTCGAGGTGAATTTCGTGAGGGTTAGTCGTCGGGACGTCGGGACGTCGGGCTTTTAGCGGAGCGTCTAGCGCGGGGGTGCAGCGACCCCCTTTTGATAGGCGTGTCCCTATATTAGGTTTTAATCATTCAGGGGATGAAATTTTCGGGACGGGGGCGTGGTAGTAGTCTGCTCCTCTACCGGTTACACGCCCTTCTGCTTTCCTACCTTTTCCTACACCGGACGTGTATATAGATATAGTATATGCATATTGCCCCTGCTACGACTGTACTACTGTAAATCCGTCTTGATTCGACGTCGCGTTAACGAATTTCCAGCGTCTCAGCCAGTTGGCGCGATTAAACGGAACGTAAGGGACGCCATCTGTCGTTAACGTGCGGATTCGACCTTGTTGCTTGGCTTCTGCCTCACCTTTCATTTTTATCCTTAGTCAAACGTCACCGACTCTCTCAATGCGTCAAGCCAAATTATTTATTCTACCTTAAAAGCCCTGTACAGCTATATATCCGTCGGTTGATTACGAACCGAAGCAAACGACAATATTTATTTTTCCAAATCCTCCGCACGAAAAATTTACTGGACAAATTTAATTAACACGCTTTAAGCGGATACGTAGGTTGATTTACGATAACGATTTTCGTATGTCGATAGCGCTACACGGCGTCCCGACGCTACGATTACGCTCGGAATTCGTATTCTCTCTTTGCCATCGACAAACTATTGACATTTTACAAATTTTACACCGACACGTTTATCTCCTGTACATCGTTCGGATTTTCGATTTGGCCCTTTTTTTTTCAAATCTTCCAGCGAACACAGCGGCTACTCGTCGTTCGTGAAATTCCGGTAGGATTCGGTCAACTTCGGCATGTACCACAGCGATTTTCCCTGCTCGCTCACAGATTTCTACTGGGATTTAATGCCACTGGGTATACAATGTTTATTGATTTTTTTTTCACTTTACACTGCGAAAATCCCTATAGGATAAAAAGGTATGAATAACCAAAACCATGTTCCTACGGACTCATATTATTCTATCCGTGAATTACTTTAGATGCATTGCCAGATAAGAGAGTCGGATCAAAAGTTTCGTCGCCTTTGCGGATGAGACAGGCATAAGCTCTCAGCGTACGTCCCTCGAAGTTGCCTCTCAATAAATTACGATACCGTTTTTATTTCCCCCGTATGATATTATACGTAACGCACCCTTCGCGTCTACCGGGTTTGTTATTATTTCGAAGTGCGTTTTTAGATGTACCACCCCCGGGGTTCTCTGTCGAGAGTTGGGGGGATACGTTCTACATATTTCATATTGCAACCCGAGGCCACCATCCTTTTCTACTACCGAGTCTTATACCACCCAACCCACCCATCTGACCTCATCTTAAATCCTAACAACTGCGCATTCTCTTGGTCCACGGAAATAAGTTTGAGACTCTAATTTTCTCGGTGACTTGTCGCACCCTGTAAAATTTGAAAATATTTGTGGGTACTTAAAAAAAAAAAGTTTTTTTGGGGTGAGTCAAGAATACCCAAGCAAAATATTTCACTCGCCCATCAGTCCCTTGGGATCTTTATACCCTTTCAGCAGGTTGTAAAAAAAGGAGAAAGTTGATACTCCCTGAGTGTACAGAGTATCGGGCGGTGGGTTATGATACCTATAGAGGGTTTGAAAAGGGGGATGCAATGTAGGTAGTGCCCTGTATGGTCTCTGACCCTGGGCTATTATCTGCGGGTACCCGGACTACGTTGTTTCGTCCAGGTTCGCATGAATAGCCTAGATTCCCAAGGGATCCAGGGGCAACGGGGGTGCCATATCCTATTTATTATTAAACAATTAATTAAAGGGGTCTCTGCGAGTCCGTCCCAGGTTTGTCGGTCCCCCCCTCCCCCCCTATTGAATTATTCAAAAGTTGGTACCACGGAAAGTTCGCAAGAGTTTCGTCTTATACTTTCATGGAAAGTGTTTCGCGTCTGAACTCGTCGCTGCTATGAGAACGGCCAGGTGGGCATTTTGCCAAATCCAAAAAAAATTCGAGAAATCCACAACGGACGACTCGAGTTAAACTCGATTTAGGTGCTCGAGTCCCAGTAGGCTAAAGTCTGGGGCGGCGACGAATACGGCAAAAGGGAGGAGGTTGTGGTAGAAGAGAAAGATAAGCAAAGAGAAATAAACGGACGGAACGTTAATGAGAAATGGAAACGGAAGGACCTTAAGGCCCGTTTCCACGTAGTTTTTCAGGCCCACGATATAGTTCAGCTGGAATAATTCAAAAAGCGAGATCCTCCCTCGTGAACGTGGTTTATTAAAACATTCGCGAAATTGCTTTATAAATTTATTTTAATAAGAAAGTTGAGTCAGCTTGGACGCATTTAAATGGGAAGTTTCTCAGTACTTTACATATACATGTATAGCCTCCTTTAATACGTCTGTAACTAGCCGGTATATTTTTTTTAGTCCTTTTTATTATTTTCTACTCTACTTCTGATTTTAACCCAACCCGACCCACTGGCTTCATCCCCATCTCCTTTATATCCAGCATCCATTAAGAATTCTTACAATCGCAATCCTTCTCTTTCAGGCAATAATCTCATCTGCGACTGCAGGCTCGCCTGGATCTGGGGTCTCAAAAACGAGACTAAGAACTTGAAGCTGAAAGACGTCCTGGACGAGCTCACCTGCTTCCTGGAGAGTAACAACGCGACGACTGTTGATCAGGATGCCGTCAAAGGACTTAATATTCCTCAGAACGAAGGTAGTGAGATAAAAATATAAAAATATTCTGTTTACCTGAAACCTCACAAAGTAGATGACGCTACCTGTAATATCAAAATATTTTTCGTTTATCGTTACTCAAAAAAAGCCGAGTACGCCGCTGACAATCTCAAGGACCGTGACACAGAGGACGACGCCTATATGGGCGACGACGGCAACTACTATGAAGAATACGAGGAAGGTTACGGTTATCCAAGTCGTCCCGAAGGAAATCAAACCAAGGTAACAAATTTCCCTAGATCTCCATCTAGTGATATTCTTTCTCCAATTTGAACTCGTAAAATTTTAACCATTCATTCTTCGTCCTCGTCCAGGTGGAGATAGTCGAGGGCAAAGCAGGATACATGAAACACCTGTTCGACCTGAAGCCAGAAGAACTTCCATGTCCGGAACCATCGAGGGAGGATTTAATGGCGTCGGAGCAGCCCTCGAGTCATCGTGAAAATTCGAAAGCTGGTTCTTTCTCTATATTCTCGTTATCGCATGCCGATAGGACCGATCGTAATCTCTCCATCCTGATCCTCACCGCCATCCTGCCGATCGTTCTCTTCACGTAGAAGGACCTTTCCTTGGTTCTGTAATTTTTCTTTCTCATCTTTTTGTATTTCGATCCTCAACCGACACTTTTGTCAACCTTTTGCTCTACGGAGGTAGGCGGTGACTTCGCGTCCTCATGCAGGTTATCACTGCTCCTCGTACGGTAACGAATGGAATTGAATGGAATTGAATGAAACCGGACATCGCAGAGTTGGACGATTTATGTTTAGTCAATTAGCCGAGCCGTGAAGTCACGTGGGAATGTACATTCCTGAACAGGCGACGTATAATAATAATAATAATAATAATATTAATAATTATAATATTAGCACTAGAAAGAATCTATAAGGAAAACGAACGATAATAGAGATTACTCGTGAAACTTTACGGCTCGGGTTTAAAATACTGTGCTCTCGCGCTATATGGCAGATTTGCCAAATTATTATTATTTAATTATTAAACTCAAGTCCTGTTTCTAATACTCGACCACGCGCCACGTGAGGTCTCTATTATAGGATGAGGATCGTAGACAGCGATTTTCAATGAAATCGTGCGAGCGTAATACTTATCACAGAATTATCATGATATTGACGGGATACGCTCGCGAGAATCGTTAATCACGTTGAGAGACAATCCTGATTAAATGAGAGGAAGAGAGAAAGGAGAGAGAGAGAGCGAGAAAATATCTTCTTGGAATTTATGCAAACGGATGAAATACAGTTAATGACTATACATACGTTATACACGTGGGAGATGAAGCTAGCTAGTACGTGTATTTCTGGAACATAAAGGGATGCGCGCGCATATCGGATGAATTTCAAACTGGGAAACTAATGTGAAACGTGACATTTGGTTCCGGTTTTAAGAGATAAAAACAAATATACACATGTCTCATTGTATTATAAGACCAAATATCACGCGCACCGCCATTATATGTTTATTTAGTGCCATCTTAGCGTTAGCTTGTATTACTTATTATTACTATTATTAACCTCATTATTATTATTATTTATCGCGGTCGATGTCCATTCTATTCCGGAAAGCCAAGCAAGACGTCGTTCTTGGGTGTTTTCAAAGGAGCCAAAGATTTCACCGGATACGAATCTAAGAGAACCAATGTTTTCCGGAAGTCGATAAATTTTTATATGCTATTATCTGTACTCCTGTCTCATCGTCACATTGTAAATTCCTTTGTTCTTATTGTATCGGCAATACAATTTTTACTTGAAAAATCGTGTACCTCTTATCGACTACTATTAGCATTTTCTATTGTAACGAAAAAGAGCGGCGAAGGGAAAAAATGAGGGGGGAAAGAAAAAGAGAGCGCGACGAATATGAAAATGACAACCATTAACGTAAAAGAGCGCTTCGTGTGTGAGACTGCTACTTTCTTATTAGAGCCTTTTCTTTACGCTGCTTCGGTCTCGTATTATCAGCTGGTTTGAAGGATCGCGTGTTTTTTTTTTGTTATGAAGACCTTGAAACGTTTAATCATAAGGAACAAGGTAAGCTTATCGGGAAATGAAAAAGAAAAACGAGTTGAACCTCTTTTTCTGCATTATTAAGAACCTTCCTTCTTTTTTTAACTAAAATTTATATTTCATTATTCATATTACACGAGTCGCGTCTTTGGATTCGGGCGATTCTTATCCTGATTAATAATTTATGCTTTAATGATACTCGTAATATAATTATCTTGTATATCTTCATTTCGTGATACCCTGTCTATCTGCACTTATCATTCTTTCCTACCCTTTGCGTACGTTCAGTCATTTGCGCTTGAGTTAAACGTAATTCTAAGTTAAGCAAGGAAAAAAGAAAGATGAACTACTTACAAAGAACCGTCAGCTGTAATATGTATTATATATGTTCTTTTATAAGATTTAGCAATATGAAGAATAAACTGAAGACACGTAAAAGGCGTAAATTGTTTGTTTACCTAATGTTCATCTTTTTACATAGTAACCATTATTATAATATTAACAGAGTTATTTTATATTGTAACGTGGCATCAGGACGACCCGTTACGAAAGCCCCACAGCTCCACCCACCGCCGACGACACGGTGGTGCCTCCAGCCTCCATCTCCAAGGATTTCATAGGTCCACGCTCAGGAAGGAGGAAACAGGAGAAGCCGGCGGTTGAGGCACGGTGCCTTTTTAGGTTGAGAACCCGCACGCAAGGGGTTCCCAACCGCCGAGACGCACTATCGGTACCCCGGAAACTTCAACCGACCCTGGTCTGCGTCTGTACAGGGTAGAGCCGGAAAGGGGGATTGTTTTGATTTTTGACCTAAAAGTTCTTCTTCCGTGTTCGAGCGATAGCTGAGCTATCGGATGATCACGAATCGCGATCATCGGGTTCTCTCGCCGAAAACCGTGGCTCCCGATTTTTGGATTATCAGTACTGTGCGAGTATGTCGAACAGCGAGTGCCGAGTGGACGTCCTTGCGGAGTCAGGACGTTGTACCATTGGAGGAGGCAGAAGGGATACGACTGCCGCACTTTGGATTTTTTTAAAGGGATAGCCAGTTTTCCGTAAGTACCGCGAAGATGGTCTTTGGAGAATATTTCGCGAACGAAGATACCCAAGCGGGAGTAATGCTGATACAAATATGCCTAGGCTGGCTACCGGGGTTAGAGTGCATAAGTCCCTATGAGGGAGAAGCTCGTCTCCAATGAGACCCGTTAGGATCGCTAGTCGCGCCGCGAGGGGATTCGCTGATTTGGTTGGCACTTCGAAATAAAGACAGGTCTTGGTCAGGCTAGCCACCACGATTCGGAATATTCGTGAGCCGCCGTTGGGCAGTGCACTGTAGCAATGGGATTTGTATTGTAAAATCTTCCGTTTATTTAGTTGTAATAAACGAATTGGTACTCTGCTCCTTGTGTAGTTATTTTGCGCGTCTTTCTAACGACTCCCAAATTATCCCTCGACGCCTCCATGTTCCCCTCGGCCATTTTAAGTGCGCTGAGGCAGATAAGCCGGGAAATTTAAAAATTGGCCGTGGCGAGGACCAGTGGCGTGGCGAAGCCGCACCTACCGCGTAATATTCTGAATTTCTTATTTTCTGGATTTCAGCAGATTTAGAGCAGCCATGTATCATTTGTGGGCTACGCCGATATACGGCACACACATCACGATATTTAAGTCCCTTTAGCTGTTATGCGTCAATGATTTTATTCAGCAAAAAATCTTTTATTTGCACAGATGTTACTACGGTTACTGTACTAATTTCTCAGTAAACCACAGTTGATTATCGATTTGTACTACAGTATAAATCCGACTAGTAGCTCGCGACCAGCTTAGAATGTCAGTGACTGTCTGACTTAAAAGATTTCGTACGTTTGAGGTACTTTTGAGAAAATTTATTTTTCAAGGAAGCGGATGATCTTAAGAACCGTAAGTACGTATCAGAAGATACTGACTAATACCGATGTTCTTAATTGATAAAGATAATCCTGAAAGGGAATTAATGTATGTTATATGTTGTGGAGAATGCAGTTAATTTTTTTAAGCTTTCTGTCTGACCTTACGAACTTTTAATCCTGACTGTCATTGTCGTAGCTGTTCTCGTTAAGAAGGGGACGAATGTGCTTGCTCGGTGCTCACCATAAATTCTCATTCTTTCACGTCCTAGTTTCAATTAGCCTTATTAATTGGCAGGATCATGGTTTCGCGTTTCGTTACTTATGGGTCAGAAAGGGAGACGGCAGAAGACAATGACGAGGATAAAGTTGTGGAAATTATGAGAGACGGGGAAAAAAATCGTTCAGCAATGTCTCCTATACTGTTAGGACACGACGCTCTATTTTTGGAAAATATCTCGAGAATTATGTAAACCTACAATTGTTACCAATTTCGCTAGGAGTTTATATAAGATAGCAAGAGATTCCTCAGATACTCATTGTGCTCGCGAACCGTAGAAACAGTACGTTCTCGTATGTAGAATCGTAACAGGGTGGCTTTGCATATCGTAGCTGTGGAATAAGAAAACTTGGTGAACTCGCGCTTCCTATCTTCCTGTGATATTTTCCCCTGTTTCCGTTAACACTGCTTAAATTTTTCGTGTTATGGGAAACGCGTGGAAAATAACTTTTTAAATTTTTTTTTGGTGACAGTCATTATCGCTTGTGACATTCAAGTATATCGTAGATTGTTGACAGCCAAACTGTGACGAAAATTATATAAATCAAGATTTCCAGAGTTAATTGTGACAACATCCGGTTTGGTTGATAATTTTTTTTTTATTATACGTAAATTTTTATATTTTGGATATATTAATTATTATTGCGTCATATGATCTAAATTTTATATATAGGTAACGTGAAATTTCGTAAAATTGTTGGAACGGCGTAGAATCTTTTATTAGATGGGATAACGATGCTGCAAATCATTCGAAATTTGGAATATTGATAACCATAATAAATTTCGAGTATTTTGCATTTATTAAATAACAAAAAGTATTTTCTATGACGATACGATAAAGCAACAAAAAATTGTTTATGCACGATTCGAAATCGTTTACGGATCGTATGTCGCGTTTGTCTCAGTTTTCAATTCTCAAAAGACATAGCCGATCGATATGTCCCCGACAATAAATTAATCAGTTAAATCAGCCTGGAGGCCTAAGAAAGCTAAATCAGTCTTCTGAATAACAGATATCGATCCCATCTAACTATGCAGTCAATAGCTTATATCGAATCTCATATCAGAATAAATTCTATTCCCATCAAAATACGATCATTGCCAAAGGGTGGGAAAATATATCTATAGGATTTTTCAAAATAGTCAAAGTAACATATAGTGTAGTACGCAGATCACAGTTTAAACAATATAATGTCTAAATATGTAAAACAATAACAATAATAATTAATAATAGGATTAAATTCGGTTCTCCACATATTTAAGGATTTTTTTTCACATCTCATTCCAGGTGCATTTACTATATGCATATTTTATAACTCACTCATTATTATCTATACATATATGTACTATTATAATGGAACGCACTATAGGAACTTCTAGCATCATGACAATTTAGTATGATTCGACATGAAAGACAACATTAAGCGAATGGCGTATATCCGTTAGGGCGATTTAGATAGCGAGGTCAGTTGCGCATCAGACGGTCAGCGTATGTAATTGAAACGAAGAGGGAACTAAAGTAAAACGTTTTTATTTAATGAAAGAGCCACTGTGGACCAAAAAATATTTTTGACAAATTTCATAGATATTGTTCTCTAGTAAAATTGCGCGCAGTAATCCACAGTGAATACAAAATAAAGAGGAGTAAACAAAATACACCAAAAATGGGAGAGGTATGGTAGTGATTTACTTTTCTTTTTAAATAAAAATTTTCGAAAAATATTAACCTTACGTTAATCACGTTGCTTGGCATTGCAAATCGTTTTTTTATAATGAAATAATTACTATGTTAAAAATGCGCATATAACTTGTTTAAATATATAGAGCAATTAAATAACAAATTGGTCTAAATATTTCTTCATTTGATTAACCATCGTCTAACGAATGTGTAGTTAACAAAAAGTCCGTTTTTTTAATGTCATTAAAATTTACGCACTTAAAGAAGGGTTAATAATTAGTTTACTATAATTTTTAATATTATTGAGAATTCTTAATCTTCATTCGCAGGCAATGCTGCCTCTGTGTTTTGGAAAGCAGCAGGCGTTTCTGCTATTTGTACTACAAATTGTCATAATGATATTAATGGCTACACTTACAACATATGGTCCAGAGGCCAGTATAATTCCGCATAAAAGTCATACAGGTATGAATTAAATATACTCCATGAATATTTTTATAGAAATCAAGATAAGTAAATATAAAGATTTGTTTTTCTTTCAAGAATCAAACGATATCAGAAGCAAAAAGGATCCTTTGAGAATTTATCCAAGTAAGTTTTAAAGATAGAAATTTTTTTAAATTAACCCTTTAACTACCATATACTCCTGCAGGATATATTCACTTCAAACCACTACTATTATAAATAGTACAATATAAATATTTATATTAATTTACTACATAACAGTGGTATGAAGCGTGTATGTCATCCAGGAACATTTTTTACTATGTAATCATATTATGTATAATAAAATAACTAAAATAAAAATTAAGTACTGATAGATTAATGAAATTTATACAAAAATAAAACTATCTTTAAGAGGACAGAGTTTCTCACTAGAAAAGTGCCGTGGTATTTAAAGGGTTAGGAATATACGTATATTGACATTAATCTAAATGACATCAAAATAAAAATCCTCCGCTAGTTTCATCCGTGTAACACAGTTAACTGCAACTGAGCACGTGAGCAACTATGAACTAATATTTTATTATTAATAAAGACCAGTATATAATAACTTTCAATCAAGCTACAATATAAGCAAGCTATTAACTAACGGTTCGAGTCTCAAAGCAAAGCCATAAAGTTTAAATGCAACTTTTAATTACAAAAACAAATGTAAATGAATCGTATGAAATTAAATAAAAAGGCAGAGCGTGCATGTAAAACGTTGATTTTTTTATTATTGATACAAGAGAAAGAAAGAGTAAATTTTTTAGGGTATTTAAGATAATGAGAATATATTTATATATTCGTGCCCCAGATAGGAGCATAGTTGCTCCTACTTTACCAATATAATTAATAAAAATAAACATCATGAAAAACGACTCATGGGAGTTTCTGGCGCCGATGTGAATTCGAATAATGACAAAAAATCCAGAAAAAACACAGTCCAAGAAAAATTGGTGACGCTGTTAGAATGCACGTGCCCAGCAATTCATGCTTAAAATATTGAATCTGTCTGCATACACACATAACCAATACTTCGTACTCTTCGCTAATGCATAAAACAAAAATTCTATATACAGTTTCGTCTAAAAGTAACTGGCTGCTGCATTTACACAAGAATGAGCATAGCCCACGTGAGACTTGGAAAACCCGCGTTATCCATCCACGTCATACACTTGTCACCACCACTGTGAAGCATATACGAGATTGGAAAACGATACGTCACAGGTGTAAAAAGTTTTGAGACGTACTGTAACTGAATTCGACCTCGACGCCAACCTCGTCATCTTTAAACCAGCATAGATCTCCGTTCGATATTCTAAAAAGTTTTCGATGTGTCGCCACAGCCTATTCCATGTTCGTTGAAAGAAATCCAAGAGTCTTTATTGTAAGTTCACAGTAGCCAGTTCAGAATTAATAAAGTGCCATCAGGATAATCCTTAGATCCTAGTGTAATATTTCAACAGCACTGCACCAGGTTCAATGGTATCTGTAAAGTATAAAATTTCAAAGTTATGAATAACAAGTTCGTTCTTTAGAGTAACGCCATTCGTATAGTAGGATGAAAAGAGAACAAAGATTTGAAACCTCGATGAAAATGACAAACCATATTGCTTACGGCATAACGCTCCTCTTTATCGAGGGTTTTCTCCTTTGCGGCTTCCTGGCGACCTTCGATTACGCCCCTGAGGCCAATGCCGAAAACAAGGAAAACAGTATCTCAGAACATTTAAACGGGAAACCGAGTATCTTGCCAGTCACGTATACGCGTAAGTTCTTTCCTTATATCTTGTCCATGCAGAAGCGTGAATGTACATACGTATAGGCGCCTTAAAGAAAAAGAAGATTAAAGAAACGTTTATATGATAACCACGATATTTTCTAAAGCACCACTTATATTTCCACTAACTATTTATATCTATACTTTACCAATTACTATTATTTTTTCTTTTTTGAGAATAATAACCACAGCTTAGTAACGCTGAATTAACCGCATGCCATTCATCCATCTTATTTGGTTCCTCCCCTAAAACGTACAGTGTATCAAGATGTCCACGTGATGATATGGATCGGCTTTGGCTTCCTGATGACATTTCTACGACGTTATGGTCAAAGTGCAATAGGATTGACCTTTCTCGTCGGCGCCATCCTCGTTCAAGTGGCCTTGCTCTGCGACGGGGTTGTTCATATTAAGGAAAACGGCGAGGCACTCCTGTCTCTTCAAGGGTAAGTAGGTCCTCTTGAACACTAAAATATAGAATGAGAAATATCATATTTCCGTTTATAATTTCTTCGTTCGATTTTTATAACAAAGGTTATTGAGTGCTGATATAGCTGTAGCCGCGCCATTGATTTCCATGGGGGCTCTTTTGGGTAAAACCACGTATATGCAACTGGTTTTCATGGGGATCATCGAATTGATCGTTTACACTGCGAACAAGTACATCGGCGAACACCTTCTAATGGTGAGCAATTATTTGAACAAGACCCCTGGGGATTCGAATGATACGGTTAATTCTACATATGGTGATACTTGTAGTTACTTGTACAAAGACCTATTCAAAGAACGTCCTACAAACGTCCTAGAAACGTCGTAGAAATTTAGTGTTTCTTAATACTTTTAAACAGTTTTATAATTTTCACTTTTAAATTCCTCGAAGATGATACCGAATGTGTTTTGTTGATTATGGAAATACGGTGTTTCAGGTTGTAGATGCTGGTGATAGCATGTTTGTTCATGCATTTGGAGCTTATTTTGGATTGGCTGTAAGTTTTGTCTTTGGTGTCAGAGAAAAACCCAAAGAACATCATCTGGAGGGACCGTCGTATCAGTCAGACATTTTTGCAATGATCGGTTAGCGATTGAGTTATGATTTCTAACATTGAAGAGTGACTTACTATCTTTTGAATGTGATCTCATTCTCTTTAAGGAACTGTCTTTCTCTGGCTATTCTGGCCCTCTTTCAACAGTGCATCCCTCGAAGGAGACAATCAACAACGTGCCATTATCAATACTCTATTATCAATCTCAGCCAGCTGCGTAATGGCATTTGCAACGTCAGCAATTGTTTCGAAGGATAATAAATTTAACATGGTTCACATTCAAAATTCAACACTCGCAGGTGGCGTTGCCATAGGAACTGCAGCCGGTAAATTCCCCCAAAAAAATATTTAAAAGTAACGTCTACTCACCAATATGAAAAAAGTAATAAGTCTTCTTTTAAATATTTAGGAATGATGTGCCGACCAATCGGTGCACTAGCTATTGGATCTCTGGCTGGAGTACTAAGTGTAGTAGGTTACAAATTTCTAACGGTAAGATAATTACAAAAAAATGTAGATACACTTACTTGTATTCATACTAGTACACCGACATATCCATCTGTTCCCATCCTCTTCTTGCAGCCATTGATACAAAAACATTTGCGGATCCATGACACTTGTGGCGTCCACAATTTACACGGAATGCCCGGCGTTTTAGCGGGATTATTCGGTGCACTAATGGCGGGGATAGCCAGTGAGGAATCTTACTATTATTCTCTCTATGCAGTAAGTCCTGAATAATGGCGAACGTTGAATAAAGCTAGCAATAAAGTTACACACTTTGTTTAGATCTTCCCAGCGCGTGCACCGTCTTCTGAAGCAAAACTGGCGGAAATAAGAGACGACTATAATCGGATATCGGCAGGATTTGACAGAACGGCGGGAGAGCAGGCTGCGTATCAGTTATTGGCACTGCTGGTCACTTTGGGCATTGCCATTGTCTCTGGACTAATTACAGGTAATTAATCTTGACCAATCATTGATAGTGCTCGGATGCCCTCGCCTATTACTCCTACCACGGTATAATACGATATAAACTCGTATCACCAATAACCGGCATCACGTTCCCATCTATAATCTACTCGACTCTGTTGTTCTGTTCTATTCTCTTGTCTTCGCTTTGTACTCTGTTCCTTATCGTAATGCAAAATGACAATCGTCTTCTGGCAGGTCTGATACTCAGGATGACCATGTTTGGCTCTATTACGGAGGATCAGAAATTTGACGATGCTGTACATTGGGAACTTGAAGAAGAGGCTCACGAGCAGGACACGTCAAAGCACGTTGAAGGAAGTACTAGAGCTAATGATCAGTTACCAATGGGTCACATGTAAAGGATATTGAGATTCCTGTAGTATAAGAGTTTCTCATTATTATTCTTGAATATTTTGTTATTTTTTAACTTACTCCAAGAAGTCTTGCCTATGAAAGTAACAAGATACAATGTAATCAAATTTAATAAGGTATACAATTTTGCAGGGAGATAAGTGGAAGTTAAAACAAGCAAAGAGATAGTAATATCAGTGGAAAGACTAGGGAAAAGAGAGAAAGCATGATATCCATTTTTTTTCATAATCTTTAATTTTTCTATAAAATTCATCGATATAGCTATCTATACAATAAATAAAGCGTACCATAGATGACGTTAAGACGATTTTAAGGTTTAGCAAAAAGTAGTGTCTTACATCTGCTGTCGCTTTCATAAGGCGACGGCTTTATGTTTCTTGTACCCTTTCGAATAAACCCGATATCCGCATTAAGTATTTTTGGAATCGCGTATCCATTAATTCTCCAATCAATAACCAATGACGCATTACATCCACGACTTAATTACGCAAAACAGCTTTCACTTCATCAAAGCATGAACGACGGCTTTAGCATTCAGAGACTTTAAATCCGTATAAGTTTGACCAGTTCCAACAAATACTATTGGCTGTCCAGTGATATATGTCATAGAAATAGCTGCACCCACCTTTAAAAATATGAAAACAAATTTTGAGTATAATCTACAAATAGAAAGAAGACAATCTTACGGAAACTCATTGTAATACCTTGTCATCAATGGTATCAAATTTGGTCAGTACAATACCATCAATCATATGAGGATTGGAGGAGTTACTATAGTCAGCCAATGCCTGGTTAAATTTAACCAGCTGATCGACGGCTTCATTACCGACGAGGGCTTCTCCGACAAAGAGCACCAAGTCCGGCTCATTCACTTTAATCAGTTTAGCCAGAGCCCGCATGAGCGGCTCATTGTCCTGCATTCTACCAGCCGTATCTACGAGCACCACATCGATCTTGGAGTCTTTCGCAAAGCGGATGGCCTCCATCGCAATACCAGCCGCATCTTTTCCATAACCTTTCTCGTAGAGCTGGACCATGGTATTATTACCATGTTTCTCAGGAGGATGCAAAGCATTCAGGTGACGCATATGCGTCCTTAGCTGCTCCACTGCACCAGCTCTATATGAGAATAAGATCATTATATTTTTTGCTAAGTAATATAGATTGTACTTAGGGTTTTAGTAATCGTACCTAAATGTATCGCACGCAGCGATCAAGACACGGAAATTGTTCTCAATCAACCAGAAACAGATTTTTGCCAGGTTCGTAGACTTGCCGACGCCATTTACGCCACAAAAAGTCATCACGTAGGGTCTGCTGTTTTTTTTGGCTTCGAATGCGTCGCGAAGAATGTCCACTCGACGCTTTGGTGATAGAATTTGCACCAAGGCGTCAGTCAGTGTAGATTTCACAGTACTGGCGACGCTGTCGAATGTTCCCAGTACTTTACCCTCGAGTTTTACACGGACGGAATCGCAAAGTTTTCTGGATATATCGGTTGCCACGTTCTTAGAGATTAAATGATCCTTTAGTTTGTCCAGAACTGGGAGCATGTCCTCAGAACTCAAGGATTTATTTCCAACGAGACTTTTAAACATAGCAAACATTCCACCGGATTTCTTTTGCACCTGAGGTTTCTCATTTTCAATTTCAACTTCAGGCTCATCCGAATCCTCCTCGGACTCACTTTCTACTTCCAAATCGCGGATTCCACCCTTCATCTGACCAATCATCTAAATATCATGTTTATATTGTTAATTTTATAACAATTTCATGTTGTACGTGTAAAATAATTTATTGTGATAAAATTCCTACGTTTGTATCAGCTGGCACATAATCTCCACTTTCTTCAGGCTTATCCCTAGTACGCTCTAGATTTGCCAGGTCCTTATTGGTACCACCCAATTCCCAAACTCGTGGTTTCTTGCCTGCTTTTTCAGGTTTTGGACTTTTTCTGCAGATTAAAAAATATTAGTATATTCTGATTATTCATAAGGTAATAAATCAGCAATTGCTTACTGCTTTTCAGCCTTTTTCTTTTGTCCAGTAAGCTTCTGCGCGAGTTTTAAACGATTGGCCATCAAAATTTCCTCATCAAGTTCACCATTTTGATTATTTGCTGGTTTAGGTGGCTCTGGCTTTAGAGGTTCTTGTATTTTCACTGTGATTAAAATACTCAATGTGTAATTATGAATTTCCGTATGAACTGTTATTAGGTATATATTAAATCTTTACTAGTAAGCTATCACTTTGCTATGTTAACTCAAGATGCATTGATCTACAAAAGCAGAGTGTTACACTCACTTTGACTATCTTCATTGGCATTGGTCCCTTTTTTCTTCTTGCCTAAAAGGTATAAAAAGCATATGCCCATTTCCAATTAAAAGCCTACAGAAAGTGATTCTATTGTAATTGCCCTTATACCATAAAAAAGAACTATCAAATAAAATTATAGATAATCTACTACCATCACCTCACTATGTGAGTGATATTTCACCGTTTAGATGAATTAAAAGTATAGAAATGATCAAGTATAAGCTGATATCTAAATTACCTTGTTTCTTAGTATCCTTGTCATCCTTTCTCTCAATCATACTAGCAACTGTCTTTTTAGACTTAAAACTTTCATCAAAGGTGCGCATTTGCTTGGGTAATTTAGCCTGAGTCCTTCCCCATTGTTCAGCAGCATCAAGTATACGATCATAATTCTTTTTGAAGTCAAAGTCCAAAAACCACTGTGAGTTTTGCAATTGATTTTTATAACGATCTCTAAACTCCAGATGAACATCATTCAAAAACTTGTCGACATATGACAGTTGTAATATTTTTTGATATGCCACAACAAAAACCAATTCAAATTCATTGTCTAGCTTATACTGGAGACGCAGAGCATCATGTTCAAAGGAATGAGTTCCAGTTCGTTCCTGTAAAAAATATCAAAGAAAGTGTCATATCAGAAGCATATGTTAGATTATCATGCGACATTGTATTTCAAAACCTATAGTGAATTACCTAAATTCACGTTAAGAAGTTTTGAGTAAATTAAAGTTAGGCAAACCAATCAGAACTCATAATTGAAAAATGTTAATTTCTCACACTCGATAACATCCTTGATGATGATACGTGTTTATTTAAATGCTCACCTGTAGGATGACACTACGTATTAAGGCATTGACACTAGGCGTAAAGATTTGCGAGGTACTTTGGAAGCACCAGAGTACAATTCCACCCTTACTGAATATCGTAAAAAGGTCCAACATCTTTTGTAATCTTGTTACAACGAAAATATGGATTCGATCTCCACGCGCCTAACCTATAACTGGTCGTGTGGTTTGACTTTTGTACACGTCAGATTAGCGGAAACCGCCATACACGAGTCATGCCATATCTGAGATTACATTGGCGTAATCTAAGGAAGTATAGTGTCCTCATTCCAATTTGATTCTTCGTCAGGTCTTTCAAAAAATATTAAGACAGAATCGTTTTATTTTTCATTATTCGAAAATTAGAATATACCTATACAAAATATTTGTCTGCTTCAAATTTTTCGTTGATCGATACTTTCGACAACTTTTAGCAGCACTGATCTATTCTTTATTACTTGCATAATTTGAAAAAAAACTCTTTTTCGTGCCACTATATCAATTGACTGTTCATATTAAAAAGAGAATGCTACTGGTTCTAGAATCAATCCTCCCGATCAACAACCAATAACTTGTACATTTTCACCAGCTCTAGTTGATTATTAAAAGCTCAATTTATGCACATAAGAAAGATTTAAGCTTTACTTACTCGATGGATGTTTTCTGTTGACAATATGGAGTATCCTTACTATGGCTTTGACAAGATACTCTTTTTGCAAGTAAAAATTTAGTTAAATGAAAATTAGTAAAATGGATAAAAAACAAATCGTTCCAGAGAATATAATCTGCATTCCACTTATGGATAATGTGAGTGAACTTAATGCCTTTAACATAAATGTGAGCTACCTTTTATTGAATATATTGTTATATATTTTCAAATTGGCAGAGATGTAATGGTGATAAATAGTTGCTAGATGGGTGACAATATGCATGGTGATAACTTTATTCTGCTGCAGATTAACTTTTAATTGAGATTATGGAATGGTCCTTAGTGCCTCTGTTGACAGAGGATTTTTATCACATCTAAATGATTCGTTAGTTCCTAGAAAAAATTCATATTTGATAAGAGCTCAGTCCTATATCTGATCTCCAAATTATTGTATAACACTCCAATAGACTAAACTTTCCACTGTAAATTCTTCTATGTACAGTATTAAATCCAAATCCGATAATATTTGTGTATGATTTATGTACAATATAATGTGTGTTTATTTTAGATATCTAAAGTCAAGGAAGAACCTTTTGAAAGTAATCATGAAACAAATAAAGCAACGCATAAATGTATATCTCAACAAAATGTACATGAAGATGACAAAATGCCGAATAACTTAATTCCAAGCTTGAGCTTAAAAAGCAGAAAAAGTACAAATATTCAGAGAGATAGTATAGAAATAACACCATTAAAATCTACAAAGAAGGTGGCACAGTGTCACACCTGTGAGAAGCTTTTTACAAAGAATTCATCTCTGAAAACACATATTCAGACTGTTCATAACAATGAACGCATCCAGTGTCCAGTTTGTGAAAAGCTCTTCACACAAAAATCAGGTCTGGGAAGACATATGCGTCTTCACAGTGGAGAAAAACCATTTAAATGTCCTACCTGCAAGAAAACATTTATTCAAAGGGGTCATTTGACCGTCCATATGCAAGTTCATAAGAAGGAAAAACAGTACAAATGTCAAATATGCGATATAACATTCCCTACAAAAGAAATCCTCTGCAAGCATACGAGCTGTGAACATTCCGAGAAACCATTTGTCTGTAATGTCTGTGGAAAGAAATTTTCACGCAAAACCGAACTGACCTACCATTCTTATACACACACATCTGAAAGACCACACAAATGTGTTTATTGTGAAAAATCTTTCTCAAAAAGATCTCACCTAGCAGTGCACACTAGTAGTCACACAGGAGAAAAGCCCTATCAATGTAGCATTTGTGGTAAAACATTCGTAACGCAAGGAAGACTGAATAAACATACCACAACGCACACAGAGAACAGGTATTATATATAGTTATAATAATATTGTATGAAGTGTGTACAATCATTTTGAAAGAATTTATTTACATTGTGTTTACAGATTACAAAAATGTGCATACTGTGAAAAGGCTTTTGCGAATAAAGATTATCTTATGGAACACATGAGAATTCACACTGGTGAGAAGCCTCTTCAGTGTCATATATGCGGACAGTCCTTTGAGATGCGACATATGATTAAAAGGCATGTACGATTCTGTACGAGGACTTACACTTGCGATATTTGTGGAGGAACATTTAAGCGTAAACTACATTTAGACATACATATGTCCGTACACACTGGTGAAAAACGCTTTGAATGCGAACAGTGCGGAAAATCCTTTAAGCACAACACATCTTTGAATAAGCACAAAAAAGTTCATACAAAAGAACTGCAGTATGTCTGCACAGTATCAAGTTTTTAAAAGACTATAATATCTAACAATAAGGTAGATGTACAAGATTTACATATAATACTATATCAAGTCGATTCAACATCGTGAAAACTTACGTAACAGTATTTCTGTTACCTAAAGATCTCAGAGATTCTTAGTGTATATTTTCGTAATAATTTACTTTCGTAATTGAAATGCGATAATATTGAATCGAGCAGCATGAATGAAAAAAAATGAAAGCACATATGTGAAGTACGAGCGCTTGATTATCGCTAATGAAATCAGGGAAATATTCATAAATACATTTTTCAGTAGAAGCGCAGAATAATGAAAAGGTAAATACAGCGTAAGGCCTTAAATATATGCGCTACGAATGCACGCTTTAAATATACAGAAAAATCATGCCATACTCGAACATTACATTTTTTTATTAAGCAAAGATAATACTAGTTATAGATAATATTATTTATTGATATATTTGTTTATCACATAGCATACATGTATTATAAAAATTTGATGTATTATAAACTCGTTGGAGCTTTGTATCATATGTATAACGCATTTAACATTTTACCATGAAGATTTAATTTTATAGAATATAACATTATCCGATACAATGTGATCGAAATTTGTTAAAATTTACGAGAAATAAATATTTTTGTTCATATAATTCAATCTTTGTATGAATGTTTTTTGATTTGGTTTTTATGATTGAAATATTGGAGGTATGAGTCGCTAGTGGCGCTTTTGTCAGCCATGGCATAGAGTCCCTCTAGTAAGAGTCCGGCCAACACCCGGAAGGGACGCCATATTAAGGGCTTGTTTGGCGCCACCATGACATTGCGCGCGGATTTTCAAACTATCAATCTTTACCATCAAGAGACTCGGTCGAGTCTCGCGCCAAGTACAGGCAACCCGCCGTACAGGGCTTAACGCTACCCACACTACACAATGCGAATCTCTCCCATATACGTATTCACACACACCATTCTATTCCAGAAAGAGCCCATAATGTGGTGGAGCCAATCACTAACAAGCCCCAACGTTGGCTGGACTCTCACTAGAGGGACTTTACCATGGCAGCTACACTGACAATTAGGTTTTGATTTTCGCCTATTCACGCCGCATAAGCGCATAAACAAAGATAGTTTCTTAGTGTTGAATCCTTTAATTTCACACCTATCCTGTAAAACATGAGTTCCATCGGCACAGGGGTAAAATTTACATTTTTTTAGTAATACGAACATTTCGGAGTACTGTTATAATATATAATGAACGATATCTAACCTATAATAATTTCAGTATGATCTCTCGGCGTCTCAATTTTCGCCGGACGGTCGAGTATTTCAAGTTGAATATGCTCAGAAAGCTGTAGAGAATAGTGGGTACGTATATAAATAAAAATATTTTATGAGTCTTGTATATTTCAGAGAACTGTATGTTAGAGTTCTACGCTGTACTCCTCAAATACTTTATATCTTTTGTCTTTCTCTCTTATTGCCTTGGGAATTCAGAACTGTTATTGGGTTACGAGGAAAGGATGGTATTGTAATTGCTGTGGAGAAATTGGTTACATCAAAATTGTATGAAGCTGGTGCAAACAAAAGGATATTCAACATTGACCATCACGTTGGAATGGCAGTCTCTGGTTTGATCTCAGATGCTAGACAAATAGCGGAAACAGCAAGATCAGAAGCAGCGAGTTATCGTGGGCAATATGGCGTAGGCATTCCTTTAAAATATCTAAATGAACGTGTATCTATGTACATGCATGCATACACTCTATATTCAGCATTACGACCATATGGTTGTGCGGTTATTCTGAGTGCCTACGAAGCAGAAGGTCCTGCCATGTATATGATAGATCCATCTGGAGTCTCTTATGGTTATTATGGATGTGCTGTAGGTAATGAATAATACAAAACTCACTCATATGAAAGAATTTTTTAAAAACTCACAATGTTGCTTAAATACGTTTAACATTCTCATTTATCAGGTAAAGCTAAGCAGTCAGCAAAGACGGAAATCGAGAAGCTGAAACTTTCGGACATGACCTGCAAGGACTTAGTCAAGGAAGCTGCCAGGATAATTTATCTGGTGCACGATGAATTAAAAGACAAGCAATTTGAGCTAGAGATGAGTTGGGTCGGTGCTCATACTAATGGTAAGCACGAGCGTGTTCCATCAGATGTTAAAACGGAAGCAGAAGCTAAAGCTCGTCAAGCAATCGACGAAGATTCGGATAGCGACACTGAAGATATGTGAATGTTGGTGACATTCACGCCAATTATCTTATAAGTTATTTACGCCACGTACGTTCTTATGTAGCGCATTCAAACGTTAATACGAAAAGAATAAAGCTGGAGGAACACTTTTTGTCTAATGAAAATTGAACCATCTATAATACTTCCTTTCAAAACTCCGTTCCTGTATATTCTCAATGAGAATATTTTGTCGTACGTGCGATTAAAATTCACAGCGTGCAATTTATGCGCATATTTTTACGACATTGAGTAATCCGTCGTATGACCTTATACTATGCGTAGGTACATTGACAAATCGTTTTTTTTTACTACGTTTACCATCGGAATATTATAGTCAAATTTGTTGAAATACGCATCCTGTAAACGTCATTTCGACTGTAGTCGAGTGTCAGGCTCTCTTTTAATTATTTTCACTTAACAAGGTTGACTGTTTGGACACATGAAAACTAGCTACTTGTGGATAATCCAAGTTTAATGAGTATGATCCATTTTTGTCATTAGTGGGATTAATAACATATTGCCGGATTCTTACAGCTGTCCTCTGAAGGTGATTATCCGGAATATTTTTGTTTTCATTTCCACGCGTTACACAATTTGACAATTTTAATTATTTTTTTCGACTAACGAGACACATTGATTCTATACAAGCTTCAGTTTACAGAGCTTATCCAACCAATTTACAAGCATCCGTTGCACCCCAACATGTAATAATAGAATTTTACATTGATTATGTATAAATTATCACGCACAGTGTACTAAATATGTTACACGTATAACCATAAAATTTTCGCGTATCAGCGTCAAAAATATCAAAGTTAAATGAATAAACTACTACGGCATCGCCCGGTTTCACTTTTACCGGAACGATGCAGAGATTCCTCAGAATAAGAAGACGTGGAAAGGTGTGTAAAAGACATACAAACGAGAAAGAAACTCTCGCTCTATCTCTCCTCTTCACAGTTCGCGATTGCAATAACTGTCTCAGTTCGCTCTCACTCTTTCTTCCATGAGCCACGAAGCTACGCTGAACTTTCCAGTTTCTAATCGCCGATATTGTTACACAGTCAGCATGGAATGTTGACAGCGCCACGTTATATCATCGTCATCTATATATCTATATAGGCAGATATTTTTTATTTGCAGAAATTCTGATCAAGGTACCCTGACCCAGGCTTATATGGACATTCATGCTAGCATCTCAGAAAACACGTTTAATACATTTGTAGAAATTTAATATAACTGTCATAATTATAACGTCGTAAAATTTATGTAGTGAAGGGTAAATTCTACAAGATGTGTTTATTCAAATCCTAAGATTCGATTTCATTCACACCGTATACAAATAACATTGAACGATCGAAAATTATAATTCGAATATGTTCTTTACTAAATTTGTAATCTAACTTTCATCAAAAGCCGCAGGCTCTGTTCCGAATTTTTGACAAGTGGAGCGTGAATTTCGTAAGTCTCTGGAACTGTTATGAAATGTAAAAAAAAAGTTCTTTTTTGAGTTGTTGATCTCCAAATTGCATGAGAAATTTAACTAATGTAATCATAAAGATTCCAGGAATCAGGTATGTACAGAAATGAGATAATATACTATATCAAATGTTCTTGAAGATATTGAAAAAAAATGTTACTCATTAAATGATAAATAATTGAAAAAGCAACACAAATATTCTTTCTATGAAACTTTATATAGAAATTCGATAAACAGTAGCGAATTTCGCGCATGCTGTTCTACGCTATGGTTTTTGAGGGGGTTGATAAGCTCCTTGGTGGGGTACTCACCCCCTGCAATCCTCTATATAAGGCAAGTCAGTTTGAAATATCGGCATTACTACTTAATACAGTGTGGATTTACAAGCTTCTTAAATAAAAAATTTATATAAAAATATTTTTAAAAAACATCCCAAGGGAAGTATTGTCAATATGTATAATGATACTAAAAATGAAAAATAAATCGTATCAGTTAAAAAATCTTATAAAACATAAAAAATTTACTTAATAGAAAATAAAAAGTGTGTATAGAAATATATTTGATTCGCTTAAAAAATGTTTGAAAATAGCACAACCGACATACCCGATTTTTTGCACGAAGGAAAAATGAGTGAAATGACTTACGTGGCCGCTGCCGTAGCACTAAGCCTAATAGGTTTTTTTGGTTTTAGTTTGAATCTGATAGTAATAATAGTAATAATAAAAGATTCCGAAAATCGCTGGACACCCATGAACACCATACTATTCAATCTCGTGGTAGGTTTACCCATAAATAAATGAGAGAAAGTTCAAATAAAAATACACATATTTAGATATATAGTGTTATAAAAAAAATTGAATAAAATTAAAAATATTGCAATCGATTCGATTATTAAATAATAATATTTCTTTTAATGCAGGTAGGTGATTTCCAAGTGGCTGTTTTTGGAAATCCATTGACTATGATGTCTGCCATCAATGGTGGTTGGTATTGGAGTCATGAGATGTGCATCTGGTGATTAATAATCTTATTGATAATCTAGACAATACAATTAATTAATTGATTATTACAATTATCAATGGATTATTACACGCTATCGTTTTACTTGAGGATAAACTAAAAATTACATATACTGTATATGTACTGTAATATAAAATTCCATACATGTTAAATAGACTGTAATTATGCATACTTGAGGCTCTTTCTATTTATACTATAACGACCTTGTTAACCGCAATTGTAAATCTGGAAGCAAATTTGCCATTCTTCCACATGACAATGAAATGTTACTCAATGTTTACTCTTGTACCATTACCTACGACAAGCCACAAGCTTTTTAACGTAAAAAGACGCAGAGGAATTAAGAATCCTGACAGTTATATAAAAGTGAAAATAATTGTGATTCCTATTGTCTTTGCTGTTACTTTAATAATCCTTCACTATTTAAAAGTGTCCAAATAAACCAATCTTGATGTCTCTTATCATCAACGAAAACATACATTTATTCTCCTAATTAAGATTTCATCCCCCTAACATTAATCTTCTATAAGATCATCATTGCCATGTATACTTCAATCTTCTATATCAGAAGATTTTTCATTTCCAAAGAGATGCTAAGAGTTTTGCAACTGATCTAACAATACCATTTAATTCAATTCTATTTCTTTCCAATTCATATTCAATCAAGCAGTATGTTGTATCATAATGATAAGTCTCATTCTATTTTGTCTTGTAGGTATGCCTTCCTCATGTCAACACTTGGTTTAGCCAGCATTGGTAATCTTACAGCAATGGCAGTAGAAAGATGGATACTAGTCACTCAACCCATAAAAGCACTGTTGACAAGGTAAAATATGAAATCCCTTTACATCAGAAGCTTTAATAACTTTAATAATAAGGCGATGAAAGAACGTAGCTCAAAGACATTATAGTAAAGTCTTTTTCATGTTTAGCATTCACTTGCAGTGTGAAATTAAGAGCTTGAAGTAACTAACATATTTTTTAATTAATTATGGATTACCAAAGTGTGTACTTGCACTGAGCTTTTGAAACGATTCAGGAATCTTATAAGAAGACTGTGAAGCTCTGGATTCTCTTTGCATCTTTTCTACAATCAACCTCTCTTCTAATGGTCTTGTCCCAAATTCCTTGACAATGGGTACAATACTTGATAGACCTCAATTACCTGAAGGGTCTTCAAGTAAAATCCAAATCCAGGATTACATAATTACACTTGTACATTTGACTCTGAGCAACGTTTATCGTTTCCTCCTTTTATAAGAACCCTTTTCATGCCCTTTGACATCAAGTGGTCTTCGAAGAACTCTTTCTTTTCCTTCTGTATAATGATTAATGACTCGACAATTGCTTATCTGGTTCATGGTTGGCAACCTTTAAATCAAAAGTTTCAAGAGTTTAGGTATCTCTTTTTGCGTAATGTAAAGCGTAATGTAAAGCTTACTGACTTCCCTTCTATACTTATCCAATTCAAAGGACGCGGAGCGAAATTCCCAAACGAACTTCGTTATGAGTTTCCAAGTACAGTTCTGTAGCACGGAAATACTTAGATATCCTCTAATTCCTTTAATTTCTATTCATCCTCAATTTTGTGAATTATCCCCAAACCTAATATTCTTGTTCTACATAGACATGCGGTTATCATCGCCTGGTTTGTCTGGGTCTATGCCGTCTCCTTATCCTTACCGCCAGTCTTCGGTTGGGGCAGCTATGGATTGGAAGCCGCCAATGTATCCTGCAGTGTCTCCTGGGAAATTCATGACGTATCCACCAAGACCGACAGCTACATAGCCTTTCTTTTTGTATTCGGTTTGATAATGCCAGTTCTCATTATTGGAACATGTTACGTTGGTATTATCAGGACTTTACGAAAGGTCGGAAGAAGAGCTGGTAAGAAGAAAGCATTTAAATTAAAAATTGTCTCGTATTTTCTGGAAAGATAATGGCAGATAAAATGATAAATAAATTGTTAAATAACGGTCAAATATAAATTGACAAACATTTAACGTCGCATCAGGACGACGTGGCAGGCAAGAAGCAAAAGTCACAAAAATGGTGGCATTGATGATTATCGCATTTTTATTGGCCTGGACGCCATACGCTGGCTTGGCTTTAAGTGTGCAGTACTTCCATGTAAGCTTTAGAATTGATAATCATCATAGATATGTTAATCGATATTCAATTGATATACTTTTATTATTTACCAGGTAAAACCGTCACCGGAAGTTGCGTTACTTCCGGCTATTCTTGCGAAATCTTCAATCTGCTACAATCCAATAATCTACGCTGGACTTAACACCTCGTTTCTAAGATCACTGAAGAAACTATTTGGAATTCGCGACGCAGGCGGCGCGACTCGCGAAAGTCAACATACAGCGCTCACTGTTATGAAAAGAATAGAGAAGAAGCTCTGAGGAAGTGACACCTGTACGTTAAATAATTCCTGTAATACAAAATGATCAAACATACCATTAATATCTAGCATTCTAATCGTTGTCCATAGTAGAAAATACCAACTATCCAAAGATAACCTTAAAGTATAAATGTTCATGTTTAATTCTAGCAGGTCCACGTGGGGTACCGGAAATCACAGTGAATTTTAAAAGAAAGAATTTTGTTGGGTTTTCAAATTCCTCACGTGGTTATTCGTAAAACTTCCAGATAAATTAAGGCTAGGATTTATTAGGATAAATTCTAATTTTATGTTGTCAGGATAATTTATACGAGTATATCAATATGTATAAGTATAAGCATGGCTCTTCCAAACCTCGACCCTGCATATATGTTAATTGCGTTATTTATTATTTATTTGCACAGTCGGAAAGCAACAGTCCTTAAAAACGTTAGATTATGCTCGAAGGCTTTGCAAAACGATTTTTACATAGCTCGAGCTCTTTAATAAACCTTGCACATAGGATTTGTATTTGGCTACTGACAAAACAAGACTGTCGCGTGCAATCACGTAACCATTGATTAACGATCCATTCTCTTTTCACGTGTTATATTAATATTATTCCTAATAGGCCAAGCGTAAACCCTGATTGTACGTTTGCACATAGTGATTACGATCGCTACTGGATCTCCGTATGATAGCTAATTGCATCGTTATTGCCGTAACCCATTGGTTTATTCGAATAACGAATTCATAACACGCGCCAAACGCGTAGCCAATGAGAGGCCGCCGCACAGACGCGTTCTTAGTACTGACAAGTCCGTCGAGCTTGATTTCGCGAGAGGCGAAAGTGAAACCACGCGAAGAAAATTTATTGGAACTCATCTTGCAAGGATAACTTCTTCTTATGGGTATCGACATGCTAGAAGCTATCAAGAATTTTGACTTATTATCGATGAGGTCACCACACAATCCGGATGATATTTGAGAGGTTATACAGTCTGTGCTTTGCCAACTATTGGTAGACTTTCTATATGCGTAGGACTATTTAGCTCAAATCTATCAGTCGTTGTGTTACCTGTCATAAGAATATTTTATTGATTTGACTGATTGGAGCAATCTGATAAAAAATAATAACAGATTATCTTTGTGTCGTAAATTATTTAAAGTCAGGGAGTTACGTAGTTCCTTTTGGCTATACAAATTTGCTATATGTGATAATTCCAACGATAGTTACCAAGTGTGATTAGAAGTCCACATCAAACTGAATAGTCGTCCAAGATGGGTAATTCGGAAAATCAATACCCTCATTAGCCAGAATCGGTCATCGTGTTACCGTTCGGTCGTAAAAATTTACATAATGACCGAATTTGACCTATGAGAGATCTGGTTTTCCAAGTTATCCATCTTGAACGACTAGTTCCATGGACGAGGGAAGATACCTTTAATGTATCCTAAGTTCGTTGTAATTTATTCATGGATGATTGGAATCTTTCACATTGCTCCTGTATGAAGTGACAAAAAAATATAATTGTTCCTGGCAGTATTTCATTAAGCTACTCTTGGCTTCATCGAACACTTTTTCTACTAACATCTTGTTTTTTCTGTCTCCGTCGGCAAAAATCAATCATGACTAATTTTCTCTAGTCCAAGCAGTTCCTGTGAGATGTGGTTAACGGGAATTTTATTTTTGGAAACCTAAACCACCGAACGATACGCTCCGGTAGCCTAGCATTATCAAGCGAGGAAAAACGTGAAGGAGGACACAGCATCGCGGCGGAGACGTGCGTCCTAACGTCTTTAGCAAACAGAAGAGCGTCTTGCTGATTCGTGAAAGCCAACGGGTCATAATTTGACTGCTTTCTGAAAAAGGTTTTGGACAGCAAACATAAAAATGATTTTTTTAATACGAAAAGCAAGATTAATTAAAAATTTACTATTCACACTTCATCTATATATCGATGCGATAAATTACTCTTGACGAAATGCAACTATTATAACAAATCCAATTAATCGAGCTAAAATTTGTATGTACTTGAGAAATACATGATGTTTGTGCGTAAAATGTTTCTAAGAAGTTGCGCGTCCCGCTTCTGAGTTATACGCAGTGAAAATAACAAATTGCACAATACAAACATGCTTGACATGTTAATTTTGGCATATATTTTGGCTTCTGAAATTTGTATCACACAATAGATCTGTTCTCGTTACCTATACTTTTTGCACTTTTCAAAAAGTGCTGATTCTTATTGGTTACTTAAAAATATCGTTCAATAAAAATTTGCACTTTTTGCAATGTGCAGAAAATATAGGCAACTCTAAACAATACCATAAAGTGAAAAATAAAAACTGTGTACGGATCTGCTCTCTGGCTTGGGTCGATAATGACATATTATGTAAGAAATATTTTTAAGAATGGCGTTGAACTGTTTATTCGCCGAAAGAAGAAGTACAGTCGTACTCGTTTTAAAATGTTTATTTCGCAATAAAATCTCACTTTTTTTCACATATATTATTTTATATCCTACTATTCGATTGGGATTCCTAGAAGTTTAGGATACATCTTGAGACAAAAGGTTTTTAGCTGCCTATGAAAAAGGTGGGAGTAGGTAACTCTCTCTTAAGAACTCAGCTGATCGTTAGTCTGTCGCGTTGGTCAGTCAAACTTTCACACTCCGCGATATTCGAAGTATGCTCGTGCGCCCATTCGCCAACGTCGCGCTGCAACGCGGTTCTCCTACATTCGAGAAATGTTAGCCGGCAGTATGAGCCAATAATCAATTGCGAAATGAATATGTCGTTGACTACTTATAAATTACGTACCTCTCATAAAAGTTAATATAGCCAATAAAAGTTGATTGACCGATAAAAATAAAAGATCAAGAGGAAATTGAAAGCAAAATTGAAGTGAAAAAAAATTAATTACTGCATAAAACAGATTTTTTAATAATTTCGCAAACACATAATTAACATGTCTGCGAAATTGTAAATATGCTGTAAAAAATTGTTGGTAAAAATGTTAATACCAAAGTAAATGTAATCACGGTCAAAAGTAATTTTTCTTGAAGGGAACTGAATTGCTGTTTACTGGAGCGATTGGTTGTACGTAGTGAATTGCGCTGCAATGTTGTCGGTGAAAGTTCACTTTGATGATAAAGGTAAAATCACATGCCTTATCCAAAATAGAAGGTGCCAGAAAATCGTAAGATTTTATAATACTACAGAAATCGGTGCGCGTGAACGATGATAAAGAGATACTGTGCGTAACATAAAGTTGTGGGAGGAAAAAAACAAGAGAAAGTTTGAAGAAGAACATATTAAAGATACATTAAGACACTTCAAACTAAAATCAACAAATCAATTCTAAATTAAAAATACATATTTCAAAGAACAATAATATTGAACGTTACTTTTGGACATTCAAATTTACCATAAATGCGCATGCGCGTTATTTGAATAACAACAAGGAGGAATTCTATTGTGTTCTTAAATAATAACTGTTTTTCTTGCCTGGTCGAAGTAAGAAATCAAGAGTGCAACGTCATAATTCGGTTCGTGAAGGTTCCTCGAAGAAGATGGCATGATTTAGACACGGCAGACATTTAAAAAGGAAGACGATTTTTTTATCATAATATTATAATTAATTTTGTTTTAATTATATACATGATTAAAATGACAGTGATACTTAGTATATTATTTGTAATATTGCACGGGATGCAATACACATGGGGATACAATGTATTACTTGCTACTATGGGTGGTACAAAATCGCACACGGTACCATTCGTAGCTTTGGGAACAGCCTTAAGAGATAGGGGACATAATGTTACCCTGCTAAGCGCATTTCCGGGACCTGCAGCTAATAACGATCTTTTAGAATTCGTTCCACCCATTCTAGAGGTATGATATTCAAGAATTAAAAATAAATGTGTTTTAGATTCACCTAATATTATTTACATATATAGGCTTATGTGGGCAATTACACGTCAGAATGGGATCTGGTTGGATCTAGATTTAGGAATGAGCTACCATTATCGCCATGGAATGCGATGAGGTACGGTTGGGAAGCTTGCGAAGCTCTTCTCCAGGACAATATGTCTATAAGTAATCTAAAAACCCCTCAAGGTGATTCCGAAGCTCATTGGGACGTGGCAGTTCTTGACGGAGCGTATCCGGAATGTCTTCTAGGAATTTTACACGGAGAGAGCGTCCCTACTATTATGTTAAACACCGTAAGTAATTATAATAAAGAGTTTAAAGAAATAATTGAGAAAGAATTTTGTAATACAGGTCGCTTTGTACAGTGGTTCCATATCGCGTCAGGGTAATCCATCGCTCTGGTCCATAACCCCTTATTTTGGTAAAGGTTTAACGCAGGATATGAACTTCTTTCAAAGAATTCTTAACGCTGCCTGTTTGGCAACACTGGAAATGATGCACTGGATCATGACCACCGGATATATACAGCCAACCCTACATAAATACTTGGGTAAATTTCTTTTGGTACAGTCGAAGATGCACATGTCGTCATTAAGTCTATGGAAAATTAATGTATTATCTGAATCCAGGTGACCAAGTTCCGGATGTGAGGGATTTAATATCTGAAGTACCATTGACTCTGCAAAATAGCCATTACGCAGTGGCCGATTCTGTTCCGTATTTGTCCAACGTAGTGAACGTAGCATGTCTTCATTGTAGACCGGCGATGCAACTTAGTCTCGATTTAGAGACTTTTCTGAGGCGAGGTGAATAGTCTTTTACCAGTGTACTAACATTCCTTTAAGTCTCTCTGCTCCAGTAAATTCGTTATGGCACTTTCCATTTCACAGGATTCATTTTTGTCTCGATGGGCTCCTCGGTACGCGCATCGGGAATGCCAGACGCCCTTAGAGAGATCTTCTTAGCGGCATTCGCAACCTTACCGTATAACGTTGTTTGGAAGTGGGAAGGCGGAAAGATAGATAATCTTCCTGGTAATGTGAGGACAGCCGCCTGGTGGCCGCAGCAGGAATTACTTGGCCATCCTCAACTCCGAGCGTTTGTATCCCATGGAGGTTTATTATCCTTACACGAAGCTGCGTACCATGGTGCACCAGCTCTGGTGTTACCCGTGTTCTGTGATCATGACGGAAATGCAGCACAGGCTGGTAAGTGTCGCTTGACATGTTTTGGTGCAAACAAGAATAGTAGTTACTCTGATATTTATTGTTTCATAGAAAAACAAGGTTATGCCTTAGTTATGGATTTGGCTAGTATCTCGGTAACTGAACTTCGAGCTGGTATAATGAAGGTGGCAGCTGGAAATAATAATAGTTATAGAGAAGCAGCTAAGAGAAAGAGTTCATTACTCAAGGATCTTCCTCTGGAACCCAGAGAATTAGCTACCTGGTGGGTGGAACATGTTGCTAAATACGGTGGTGCAGATCATCTTAAGAGTACATCCAGGTAATTTCTTTTCTTTAATAATATATCAATAGAAATTATTTATTTCTTTACCTAATTATTATATTCTTAATTACAGGCATATGGGAACCATCCAGTATTACTCCCTTGATGTAGCTGCATTTTATCTGATCACTTTACTTGGTTTAATCTATACATCTAGAAAACTAACGCGAAGACCCATTACAGTCAGGCACGCGGTTACCAAAAGGAAAATGAACTGATGCAATTATTTTTTTTATTTATTTTTATTTTCACTTTTTATCTATACACTCTTCATGTCCGGCAATACCACCTAATGCGCCAAGCGCTTGTACCTAAGTATCTTAAGAGAATAAAACTAGGTGTTCACAGTCACAAAAAATTAAGTCTTAAGCATTCAGTCTATTTATGGCATTTATTAACATCTTTTGCAACCACTTTATAAAATTCAATTTCACCCTGGTGAAAGTAAGACTTCGCCACGGCCACTCAAACCGATTAATACGGTCGGAACGAGTCAGAATACTTTGGATATTCGTATCAGGGCATTGCACTCCTTCAACTGGATGCAACGACTACCTTGCACTTTCAATACTGATCCGGAGATTCAAGAAATTCATATTCTTAGTTTTGCATCTTATCGATAAACACCACCGATATATATACATATATGCATCATCGTAAAATTTTCGTCACGCTGCAGCTTTCCTGAATTGGAGGCCTCATATCGCAATCATCGTTGCGGCATAATTGCATTGTAATTGCAGCACCGACGCTCAACGAATGCTATGCTATTCCTTTCGTGAAAGTTTGGATCGCAAGGCACGACACAACATTTTACGTGTCATGCTCCCTTAGGGCAAATCAGAAGATTTGCTACAGGAAAGTGAAGCGACTAAATTAAGAAACGTAGGCAATCTCACAATTAAGATATTCAGGGATAATTATATTCAATATAGAATTTATTTTAGCTAACCAGTGTCGAAATATTCAAGCTAGCGAGAGTTCAGCTGTAACAGTTTTGATTCAGCAACAAATCAACAGATGAGCATTGGGCCAATGGTATGTTCGAAAATTTTCGTTGTCTTTTTCAGTAACTTTTTGATTTTTTCAATATCAGAATATATTTGTAGCCTGTTCCAGACATCAGAATGCCGAGGACAACAGTGGGGATAACAGCATCCTCGCTACTAATTCTAAAATTTTTACATGGGCATTCAAGTTATTGCAATATGTACTTTACCGACAGCCAGTATGCAAAGTATTAAATTGCTGATACTTTAATTAAAATTTCCCGTTGAACCGCATTCTTAGCTAATATTCGATTACCAAGATTACGTCAAGTTTCTATAGAGATAACTAGAGATACATATATGTCCTAGTACATGTTCTCATAATTCTTCAAGGACTCCAATATCAATGCTTATTTAATGGTACTATTTTAGTTCCAACAAATTTTATTAATAAATGATACTGATAGCGGCTGAGTTAACAAACATTTGTCAAAGACTTCATAGTCCTAACGAAAATTTGAATCGTACCAAACGTATGCATAACTCCTGTATAGTAAGTTCTGTAACGGCCAACCAGGAGGCGCCGGTGTATAAAAGGAAGTAGGAATACAGGCACTTCAATTCAAATTATTTCGGCTTCAGAAAATCTTACAACGCCCAGTGCACCTTGCCCGCCTCTTTAATATTCAAACATGATGTTGACAGGTTCATGAAGAATAATAAAGGTAAGTAATATAAAATGTATAAAATAGTCTGTAGCTAATAATGATCTAAATCAGTAGGTGAAGTGCGCTTGACGGTGTTAGGAAGATGTTACAAATGTGACATTATTCACCTTAGAATTATAAATCTGGTGAAATATTTTATCTAATTTTATCTTATTTTCGTATCACTTTACCGTCTGCTGCTCCGTTTAAGATATAAAGGAGTATCAAAAGTGGGAATGACAATTGTCCAAGAATGCATTCACTACAGTAAAAAGTTCATGAGGTACAAACGGGCTTGTTGTTTTTATAAAATTTTTCTCCATTATATTAATAATGGTTGACGTTGATTTTAGAAACACACTTTTCCGAAGAGCATGATAATCTTGACAATTTTTAGATTATGGACAAACTTCAGCCATTAGATATACAAATTGTTAGTTAACTCATGAAATATGATTGATTCACAGTTGTTACTTTTAACGCTGGCTTATTTTCTCAGTCTAAATGATTGTGAGGTTTTGTAAGTACATGTACGTATGTAAACACACATTGTATATAGGGCAACCATAAAATGACGAGTAGATAGAATCTAATAAGCACGACATACGTATAAGAAGGTGTTGATAGAGAAATTCGCTGTGTCGAATAACAAGCAATAATAGGACCATCTGTCGGAATTGCATAATCGTACATTTCCAATGGTGCGACTTGTATCGATTTCTAGAATATTTTTAGTATATACTTAAAATAAAAGTCTCTAGGATAAATATCCCTTTTTTAACATATATCTGTTTCTACTGAGTATTAACGTGTTTTTCAAAAAAACATAATGATTGACACGGCTGAATCATCGCGTCTCTTACGGCTATTCTAAGATACAAACTTTCATATTTCATATTTGTTTTTATACTCAAGCAGAGAATGATGGTATCCAAGAGCCAAAATGTCCCTGATTCTGACCACGAATCGGTATTTCTAAACACGTTACGACTGTTCGCATCTGAAGGCAAGGAGGACAAACGGGTAGAAACTTTCAGGTCGTTTAAATGGTGCGCAGGTAACCTTGACGCGTGTGTTTGCTAAGTCCCACCCACGCAATTCGTAAGAATGGAGTAGCGCTCATTTGAGTTAGGGACGTCGATTCGCAGTGGTTACTATACAAATTTGGTTAAAGGTCCGACGAAATGGAGGAGTCTAACGTTCGTGTGGTGATGCTGACCTAGGACACGTGGATCGTCACGATATTTTATAATTTTCTTCATAACCTCTTTACCGTTTCTTCTTCGTCTTCTGACTGTGCGTCATTCCTTTATTTCCGGCGTCGCAGGAGGTCGGTTCATCTTTTACGATACTACAGTATTACTCTAGTGGGTCTCAGAAATTTTTATCGCAAATTTTTTGGATTTGCCGTCTCAACAGTATTCCGTCTCTTGAGTCTCGTAATGCGACATATGAGTCACGCTTTGCTTACGATCGACGGGCAAGCAAAGGCTAACGACCTTTTTCGAAATGTTGGTATACGACTTCAGGCTTAATCGCGACTGCGTTGTGCGCATGCGTATTGGCGATGGTCATATTAAAGTATTTCTTTTTGAAATGTTATGATAACAAAAATTAATGGACATGATGCCTGATTTTTGTTAGTATTTAGACGAATGCCATATAAGCCTTTCATAATGTTTAAAAAATTTCCTGTAAATCTAAAAAATAAAAAAAGACGGTTGTATTGTTGTTCTTAAGAACTTTCGAAATTCGCGCAATAGGCGCATTTATACAACAGCAAATATTGTTTAGTTCATGTCTGGTTACATACGTTACAAGTACAAGGTGGTATCCGGTTGGTCGACCATCTTTGGTATTTGCGTAGGGAGTCTCGTTTGTCCGGAGAGAAAAATAACCAAGAAGAAAATTGATATCGGTACTGAACGTACTCTCTTGGATAGTCTATGTGTGATGTACATAGAAACATATTCCGGCTTAGTGAAAGAGAAGAGGATGGTAAGCTGGAGAAAGAAAAGAGAAAACATAAGACATAATATATATTATGTATATATATAATGAGAAGGAATATATATATATATATATATATGTGTGTGGTAAATGTGTGTAGACAGAGTTTCTAAGTTTCACTAAATGATGTCATAGGACGGTTTCATCTGTAGTAGCGTTTGAGTTATAGTATTAAGGAATGATCTAGAGTTTAGATACATAAATGATTTCATGATTTGTTCTATCAGCCTTTAATTTCATGATGCAATCCAACACGTCCATGTCGGTATCATCACGTACTTCATGGTTATGAATATAAATTGCTACAACTTCAAAATCTAGACCGATCCGTACACATGGAATTCTTTCACGGCTGGTTCCAAAAGTCAATTGAATAATTGAATCCATTCAGCTAAAGGAACCTTGTAGTTCTCGAATGATCCTTCCCTCGATATCCACTTATTGTATATGTATGTACATACATATATGTATATATACACACAATACTTGACAATTGTACAAAATTGTTTTATTATATGACTTTATTAATAATTCTGTGCAGTAGAAATTTCATGAGCTGCATCTTGTATAACTTCTGGTAATTTAGGATGGTCTCGTATATTGCACCATTAGCACCTTCTTCGTAGTTAAACGGTAAGCAAACACCTAATTACATAACCGAGAGAAATAAGAAAGGAAAAAAAAGACAGGGAACCTTTCTCTGTCTCACTCTCGTTTACTGTTTCAATAGACGAAGGAAAGATAGAGAGAGATGAGAATAAGAGTGACAAGAGTGGCGGTTGGGAGGAAGAGAGAAAGAGCGAGTAACGGTAGAACGAATACCGAGGATTTCCCCTGCTGGAATTCCAAGCGGTAGGCTCGTCGTGCGACGCAAGCGGCACCGGATCGATTCTTATTGTTGGTGACGTGAGGATAAAACAGGAGCGACAAATTCTCGTGAGAATGCGAAACCGTCGGTAAGTCAGGTGTTGGATTTCATGAAAGCGACGCTACAAGATATGCACTTGAAGGAATTCACGCGCTTCGCTTCATGGGATGCATACGTCGATATAAATTCCTACACAAAATTTTAGAGTATAATCAATAAATAAAAAAAATGAGTAAACGGCGTTACCTGAAAATAATGACAGTTACTAAAATGGACGGGGTGGATTACTATCGAAGTCTGCAAAATCTGGTATCTTGATATTTTGAATATATTTAATGATGACGATAGGGGTATAATTTACATTGTTTCTTATGCAGAGCATGGTATCATTGGAAGTATAGAATAAGCATAAAAAGTGAAAGAAGTTCCATGCAGCAAGGTTCTACGTCTCAGGCGTCTAGGGAAAGACGGTTATGGCGGCAGGGATAGGGGTCAGGCGGGTAGAGAAGAGAAGAAACTAGGATAAAAAATATATAGGCACAATGAGAAAGAGTAAGAGGGAGAATGAGTGCGGGAGACCCTACGTGGGATAGGGGACCACGACAGGAAAGGAATAAAGCAGGCGCATCTGATGGACTCTTGGTGGTAGGGATACAACAGCTCGAATTCCAGGCTAGGTTAGGATACTGTGCCCACGTTCTCCTACGCCTATGCTTGAGTCAACATCAGACCAGCTGACTCGTTCGTCGTGATGTAGTGTTCGCTTGTATGGCGTGCAGTGAACTTCGACACGTCCTGTCTTCTGTACGAGTTGCGACAACGACAACGACGATAACAACGAGAGCACATGACATCTCAGGTGCATAGGAATCGTAGTCAGTGTGTGGAGAACCGTGTGATATTCATGGCCACGTGGCCAGTGGTTCTAAAGGACGTGAAAGAGGAGTAAAAATATTTAAAAAATAAGAGGTAGCCCACGGCGTCGCTGCGAGGTCGCGCTAGTGCTGGTGCTGGTGCTGCTGCCGTTGGCAGGCTAGTGTCGTAGCGGTAGTATACTAGTAGTAGTAGTAGTGATATGGTGCCAGTGCCGAAGGAGACGACGATGACGACGTTGAGGACGACGAGAGCAAACGTTACGACGATAATGGTGTTCTCTGTGGGAAATACGAAGATAAACGAGCTGGTGAGAGTCAGAGAGTGCCAATAGACGCCAAGGTGGGCGTCTACCAGGCTAGGTTGCAATATAAAAATTCCTCTTTAGTAAAGTAACACGTGGGGATCGTTTTATGGGTGATATTCCTAGGAAGAATGGCATCCACCCACAGTCCTGCATCCGCGATCGATTGTTCCCTCACCTCGGGGCGGCCAGGGGGCGTCTGACGGAGGGTGGAAAAGTGCGTCGTCGAGAAGTATCGTGTTGCAATGGTCGTAGGGATTACGAGCGTCATGGTACTGCGGTAGGATACAGCGTGCGACATATATCGAAGACGACGCCGACGATGATGAAACTACGTAAACCGCGTCGATTGAAATGCGAACACTTACTGACATCCGTGACGGTGTGGAAGTACCTAGAGAAAAACAAAATCCTAGCAAAGTTGTAAACAAGTGCCGTGTGTGTATGTGTGTTGGTGATTGCTTGCTCTGCCTGCCTCTGGCGCGTGACGTAATCCATTCAAGCGCCTACTACGCAATACGAGACGCGGGCCTGCTACGCCGTTTTGCGGCCTGAAAAGGCCGCACGTCAAATAGATTCTTCAATTGCGGAACGTAAACGACGGTAGGTCCATGCGATCGTACATTGTCGTCAATGTTGCCGTTAAGCATCTAATCGCAGCTGGATATACAGGAAGTACGTTAAAATACGAAAATAAATTCCGCTAATTGTAAGCCAAAAGACTCGAAATTCCAAAAGTCTGGTAATAACTATTTATTTTATTATTTAATTCTGTCTCACTCCATTCCTCGAAAACTCTCGACTGTACGGCCGACTGGAATTTCAGACCGGAACGCGTTCACGTTTTCGGCCACGCGAACCTTTCTTGCTCTCTCTTCTCTCCGTGGTTTTATCCATCTTTTTCTTTACACTCTCCCTGTCTCACTCCCTCACTCTCCCAGTCTGCCCCTCTTTTCTCCGTCTACGGTCGCTTGGTATTGTAGTGTGGCCGATACGGCCTTCTCTTTGAGACACCATTATTCTCCAACTCGGTACGGTCGCATCTATCGATCTTTGATGGTTAGAAAACTTTTGAGCTACGCAGCATTAAGCTCTGGCGCTGTCTGTTCATGCAAGTGCATCTCTAGAATGATGGAGGATGTAAAAGCGAACGAGAGAGAAAGAGAGAGGCAGACCTGTCTTTCATCAAGGATTCGAAGTCCTTATGGTGCGTCATAATGGCAGGAGCATAACAGATCGTGATTAAAACAATTGATTCTCTATACACATAATCATGCATTCGGAGCTAGCACTAGCGAGAGAGCGAGATTACGAAGAGCCCCCACTCTATTGTCATAGGTCGAGTGCGTTAACAGAGCGCGGGTAACGTAGTGGCAGAGTAGAGTGCGAAAAGCCTTCCCGTTGCCAGAATAACTTAGAAAGAGATCTCAGGGGTAAACGCGATTATACGGAGTGTCTGTATAGCCAGAGTCGGTTGTAGAATAGCAGACGCGGCTGCAAGATTACAATATTCGGGGTATCAAGGTTTTGACAATGTATCTCTCGTGTAATCGTAAGTCAACTAGGTTCATTCTAATATGTAGAAAGGTGGTCCCTTAAAAATTAATGTTACGATCCAACTGTACACATACGTATAAATACAATGTTAATTCCATTATTTGGAGCGCGAGCACATGATGCTGCATTTAAATAACAATGTTTTTTTTAACAACCTTTAAGGTACTAGCTTTAGAGACGTAAGCTAAACTAATCCAACAGAAAACTGACAAAGTCAACAAATTCGGGTTACAGATAGACTCGCATGATGATTACGATGTGTAGTATTAAGTTGACACAAGTGTTTAAGAGATTCCTTAAAAGATCACAATTGTCCTATTTCATTACCTTATACAAATGCATATATTCAATAATTCATTAAATTCACGTTACTATTTTTTTTGTATTAGTTTAATCAAATATTTACTCAAAATTGATCTTAGGTTCTTATATTTATCTATTGAATTTATATAGGGTGTGCTCCGAAATTTACTGACAGTACTGTCAAAGTAATTACATCTCTCTTAGATGCGTATGGATGAATAAGGACATAGCGTTGGTTACAGTACTGGTAGTACTGTCAGTACTATTGAATTTGTACAAATTGACTTTCTTCTTGTTAGATATAACTCGGAATATGTATGTCCCCACTAGATGGCAGGATGTGAAACTATAAACTCGCTACTAAAATGTATCTCTCAAGACCATATGACAAAGTAATACTTTTACACATAAAGCACTGATAAAAGTGTGTTAGCCTAACGTATAGTATGGAGTACGCGATCCCTGCTTCAAATTCTTTGAAAAAGTATTCGCTCAAATAAACAAGGAGGTAACGAGATGGCGGTCAATCGCTCTCCTTTTCTAATGCTCCTATTGGCTACGTTCTCTATACTTTCGTACTTTGGCTGTTGATTAAAAAGAGACAGAGCTTGGCTGCCACCAGTCGCTATCTTTTTTTTCAGCCGACCATTTTTCCAATGTCTATGCGTAGTTCATATTATACGTCGATGGTCTAACGTAAAAACTGTATCTACAGACCGGTCCCGACTTGCCTTCCATGCTAGACGCCTGAATAAAAGCCTAGCAAAATAGGAGGGGTGATCTAGTCAGATCCATACCTAATTTTCTACATAGGATATAGTCATACGCTCGCTTTACTAAACGATCACGGCATTGATGTAAATATGGAGAAAATATGACGGTTAAATAAAAATACTTTTTCATCGTGCTCTGAGATAAACCATATCTACCATATATTTTGGTAGAGTATGAATGAGATAAAATTATCTCTTTTGTTAAGCATGATGAATGAAGCATCACATGTAACCAACATTACTAATTGTGTTTGTACTTTTACTTCACCGTTTTTTTATAGCAAACATAGGCTGTCAGGTGAGCACTCATAAGACACGCAACCTTGTGCTATTTTGTGATTCTATATAAGATAGAATTGTCTATCACATAAATAGAGACATATACATTTGTCCATCCGGAGGCCGAGGATTTTAAAAAATTAGGGGAATTTCATGCTTGGTCTGTAATGCGCTGTTTAAAGTAGTCTGTAAATGACATACACGCATGCAAGAAACAGATATGTGTTTCCTATTTCTAAAATCAATAGCAAAACCTAACAGATTAGACTATTGATTAAAATAAATAAAAATTGCCGTTTCAAAACTTCATGTGTTTACAATGTAATGGCGATATTGACTTGTAATTTATCGGGTTATCATTCCTATTCAAAATTCATTACAAATTTACTGTCAAACCTCGATGCCTTGAATATCGTATTATTCTATTCTATTAGAATTTTCTGGATCGTGGATAGCCTATTATATTTCATAATATCGTAGGCCCTCAATCAGAAGAAGATAGTGAGAAACTGACGTAGAAGAGAACGAGTAAAGGGGGGACCATGGTCGCGTCCGATTATTAGCGTCATCGACGTCGTTCGATTAGACTACGTTTTTTCGCTCTCCCGTGAGAGATTCTAGAACTAAAAAACAGTCACACCCATCGAGGAATTGACTATGCAGGTTATCATTACAATTCCTTAATGGCACGAATGTTTGCTTCTTGTTCAGACGATTCGAATTCTCGCCGGCTTCGAGACGGTCGACTCTCTGGAATATTTAAATTTCTAACGGTCTTTCTCCTACAAATTGCCTGTCCACTGCCATCTACTACAATTATTTTACAATATATATAACGTTGCTGGTACTCACCTCTATCTACGATAATTCTATTGGTCATATTTACAGTATGCACAACTCATATTCCATCGGTACAATTTTCATTTTCATCAACCGACTCAGACAACCCAACCAAGCAACTCGCGCACGCTGCGCAATTCAGTTCGAGGTTAGAGGAAACGAGACGCAAAAAAGCATGAGTACGCGTCATGATGTCGTACGCACGATGTTATTGCGCGGCCCTGCTCCCTTTTTTTTTCACTAACTCCTTATAACATGTTTTCTCTCTGGCTCTCTTAGTACTCTTCATTTCAATCTCTCATTTTCTCACTACCTATTTTCTGGTGTCTTCGAGCTTCCTGATATTTCTATAAATCAAAATAACCTTTACGAGCACATCATTGCTTACGTTACGAACGATACCGATACCTGGCTTATCTGTGAATGCTTGGGGGGGAATTCTGTCTTTTGCGAGGACAAAATTTTCATTTAAAAATTAGCGTGAAAATCACGGTAACAGTAGGCAGACATGACATCTTGGAAAATATTACGTAGAAATATCTAAGTTATGTATGGTAAAGAGAAGTATTTTGAACATCATACAGATTATATAGGGCGATAAGGTGAATTTTTCTGTTCGCCAAAAAAATTGAAAAATACAGTTTGAGGATGTCAATTTAATTTTATTGTGCTATTTACACATTTGTGGAAAGTGAAGTTTCACATCAAACAAATACTCTGTTTCGCATCTATTACTTAGCTTCGTTGAAAGAAATGTTTGCATTTTAAAATTCACTGCTTGAGTTAAGCCATTTTTACGGTGCAGTAAAGTTGGACTGCAACGCGTGACCTCTACTCACCTGCTTTTTTATTCTCGTTTCTTTTTTTCTTTTACGTTGCGCTACGTAAAAATTATTAATATTTATATTCACCATGCACTCACTGTTACACTACTTGCTATGTAAAATTTACGTATCGTACATCAAAATTTACTTGCAGTAGCTGAAACGGCATTTCGACCTTCACAATTATTACGACGATGTCCACGTGTCTCGCGGTAATAGTTTTCTCATGGTAATTTCTAAAACTTATTTTTCTCATTCAATTTTAATGAAAAATTTTATCCGTTCACCAATGTGTTAAAACATGAGAGAATAGAGGCTAAAAGATTTGCTTGGTCTGTTGTTTATGCTGGAAAATCCATGGCAGCCCCCATGTCGCTTTGCAGAAGCTGGCCAGAGGTTACATGTGTATGTGCATACGTAGTCGCGTGCGCGGAATAATCTGTGCGGGTTAGCAGCCACGGGGTTATACTGCGTAGAAGAGAAAAATATTAGTAGGCGTGAATGAGTGATGTTGGGCAAGATGTATCACGAGGGAAAGAGAGAATCAGCTGCATGTAGCTAGACAATGAGAATTGCTGTTGAAAAAAAGAAATGAAAACAAACGAAGGAAGGCTGCGTTATCGCTCTCTCGATTGAATTCGTCTATCGCACGTTGTATAATGGAGATAAGGTAATTGCGCTTAACAAAGCAAAAGCCTTATGCAAGCTTAGAAAATTCAAAGTCGCATGCCCGGTGAGCCGTGCGAACGCCAAGAGCCTTTGGGGATATCAGATTCCATTATAATTCCTTCGTGACTCGACGAATTTTTCACTGTCGCGTCCTACGAACGTTGCCCCAATTCTCATGGCTCCGATCGCCGACGTCGTCGTAGTCAGCGGTTGCCTCCTTGTTTACCAGAAAATATTGTTTTTCCATTAACTGGGTAACGCTCCCACTCGCGCGAGGGAGGAGGATGCCAGCTATTTTGCTGATAGTAAAAATACTCGGCCCTCGTCCTATCTGAACCTAATCGTATCGTGTAGGTGGATTGAGACTAACGGAAACGCTTTCCCTCTTATTTTCACAAGCTTTTACATTCTTCAGTTTTTTTCTCGCTCTCTCATACTTATTCATTCACTCGTTGTTTTCGCGTTCCTCTCGTTTTTTTTTACTTGCAGTGCAGATTTAGCCCAAAATCGTCTTTGCCATACTCTCAGCTACCCTATTCACGTTATTGTTCCGATTTCCAAATCCACACAAAGTACAACACATTCACGTAGCGGTACATAAAATTGAGGGTAGAGCATCTGGAGATGAATGTAAAAGGTTTATAAGGATAATACTAAAAAAAAAAAGTAACAACAAGGCAAGAAATGGGACATATCTGTAACACATTAATATCATATACAACAGGGGGAAAGGATTGGCTTCGCAACGCACTCGTTACCGGTAGTCGTTACGAATTTGGCTTCTCTCAAAATGGAAATTCGAAGCTGGATTTATGATCAGTCAAGCCCTAAAGGCAATGAATCCGATCGTAACGGGATGTTCATTAAACACTAATTATCCTCGGAGATGGATAATCATGTATTTCATAAAGCAAGGAAACGTGGTACCCTCTCATGTGATGCACGAGTTTACATAAGTATGTTTATTTTGAATGCCGTGTCGGTTACCGGCGTTACCAAATTCAATGAAAATGTATAAAATTCGACTGATAATTTCTCCTACGTTCTAGGATCACACGGGTGACAGACAGCGATGGAAATGTTTTGCGCAGAAATGATAATTTTGTCGAGGTGTCTAATAGCGAAGACTTCAACTTAGGAATAAACGGATCAGACGAGCTGAGTTAGGTCTGGTATTCAACGTGTTCGATAGGTCTGGTATTCAACGTGTTCAACATACGATTTCGAAATTTTTCGGCATGAGAAAGCGACGTGCCTCCTGGCCTCTGTATTGTTAATCCCACGTCTGGGGTAACATACTGGTCCTAGACAAACCATTTGAAACTACTAGGACGTTAATTACGTACTTTTGTCTTATACGACGTTTACGTCTACAGATCTATGTAATTCAAGTCGTAGAGTCTTATTCCTTAAACATCTACATCCTCTTCATCCTCTTTTTCTGTGGATTGTTATTATTAAGCAGTATGAATAATTTCGGCTGACTCACCTCTATGATTTTTTCTTACTCAACACCGAGGTTAGAATATATCTACTGTGGTACTATTGCTACAGTTCACGCCCGCAGAATTGTCTCAGTGTTATGAAATTGTTTAAGGAATGTTTTGGGCAGTTAAATAAATTGTCATCTCACAATAGCAAATGTTTTATTTGTTCTAGGTGAAAACGCGTGCCTCACCATCCTCATAAAGATGAAGACCAAAAAGTTTTTCATATTCAATAAGAAGCTCCTTTAACCAACTGTGCATCGTGAGGAAGTGTTAGTTACCAATGCATGTATATAAAGAGACATCAAGGTCTACGTGTTATAACGGCAGCTCGATAGGTTCTTTCTCCAAGAGAGTCTAAGGCAATCGATGTCTTGGACGAAGTGTAATACGAGTAACTGAAAGAAAAAGAAGCAAGAAGAAGAGCTAAAGACAGAGCGAGGAAGAGAGGGAGAAAGAGAAACACGTGGGTGGCCCAGAATTGTCAATCAAGTCTTGAGAGCTCATATCAAGAACAACATCCACAGGAGTTCTCACTCTCTGGTTGCCGGTGTTTTCAAGCAGTGTTATCGCGAGAGGTAATAGTGTTGTTACTCAAGGCAGCGACAGTGGTGATGACAGTAGAGATGGTAATAACTACTAATTGGTAAAGAATAAAAATCTCATCCAGAGAAGAAGAGACAAGGAACCTGACATCCTCTAAGGGATGAAGTGGCGGTCCATCCTTAATCAGTACTCATCTTCTAGGATATACTAAAGCAACTTGGAAGTAGTGCTAGAATGTACTCAGACGTACTTAGACTCTAGAAGATATTGTACAGCATACAGAAGAGCCGTCGAGTCGGTTCCATAAGCTGCGAAAATGAAGAGGAAGCTGTTACTTGTCGTTCTCTTCACCCTCCTGGTGACTGTTCTGTGCGAGGACATGATTGCGGATCGCAAAAGACTCAAGCTTCTCACCAAGCACCAGGATAAAACATCAAAAGGAAAATATGCTCCTGGGGAGGATGATAGAATCAAGGAAGATTTTATAACTCAACTAGATCAAGCACGTAATTCTCAAATAGAGCACTCCAAGGACTTCAATCCTGAGGGATATTCAACCTACAGGAACAATAATCCAAGGTAATGAAAGTTATTTAGGCTTTTATCCCACACTTCATGAAAGTCTTATAAAGTGCGATACCCTTTTTTATCTTTGAGTAAAATTATTAAAGAATTGACGATGTCAGAAAGTGTAAACTGCGGGTCTATTTCGATATTTCGTCATCGCAGATAAAACTGGCTCAGTTTATCTCTTGAAAAGTTTCAGTTGGATAAACAATAGGTTGGATGTCCCTCGTATGCACAAATACTTATCAAACATACTTTCTTACCATTCTCCAGACCTAATTTTCTTAACGAATGTCTATTTTGCATTGCAGCTCCACTAGCGGATCATCTGGTAAAAATGTACAGTCTACGAGTCCGTCAAATTTACCTAAGACCAGTTTGAAGTCCAGTGAGGAGGTGCGCGAAAAGGGAAGACGCAATAAAAATACGATGCTCGGTGAAGGGATTTGTCAGACTATGGACATTAGAAACAACTTGACGAATTTTGAGTCTCTTCGGAATTGTGTGGTGATCGAGGGCTTTCTTCAGATTGTATTGATTCACAACAATACTGAGTTGGATTACCAAAACTTCAGTTTTCCTGCTCTAAGGGAAATCACTGGTTATCTCCTCTTGTATCGTGTGTATGGAATGAAAAGCTTAGGCTCTTTATTCCCAAATCTTGAGGTCATCCGGGGTAACATTCTTTTCACGGATTATGCCTTCATGGTATACGAGATGCCAAGTCTTCAAGAGGTGAGTTGCTGGAGGAATATGTTAATTGATTTTCTTTTATGGTATTACATATGCCAAAGACTAGTCGTTATCCTTTTGATATTTGCTATTAACAGGTTTATTAATAGCAAATAGCTTATTGCTAATACCTATTAATAAACTCAAGTGGAAAACTACTAACGCATAATTCCCATAAATTCATGCATTGACTTTATGATCCATAGTTAATCAGCAGTCGAATGTCTATATTATTTTTATTAAGATACAAAATTGAAATATTGGGCAATATGAATTTTGTCATGTACATCATTTTCTACGGGTCTCTTTATGTTCTTCTATATTTCTCTATTCCTCAGAAGTTTCTAAAGAATCTAGATATCGGTATCAAATTAGATTTACTGTGACACAAGTCGCGTAGTCGTGTCTGTATCTGTGAACAGCTCAGTCACCAATTGTTTTTCCCACGCAAAATCAAAACGATCAGGAGCATCTTCGAAGCTTTATTTCAATTTGTACGTCGGTCTACTTGACCCGTAGGTTAACAAACGTTAACAAGTTAACCGTATTAACGAACTGTCTGATCTCTGAACTCTCTTGAAATTATCAGATAGGCCTGAAGAAGCTCACCAAGATATCCAGAGGTAGTGTTAGGATTGAGAAAAACCCGCATCTCTGTTACACGAAAACTGTGAATTGGAATAAAATCGTGGTAGCCGGTGAGAACTTCATCAAGGAAAATCAGGAAAAAAATTGTCCAGGTGGGTAATACAGATGCTTACCATTAAGCAAATACACAATGGTTCATGCATTTCATTAATAATGTATACAAGACCCGTGGTATTTTTTAAAACAAATTTACATCCATCAATAAATGACTTGGCTGAGAGTGAATAGTCCTGAAGAAGATATTTTGAAGCTCCAAATTTAATATTGCCGGAAAATATTTGTGGAAAGTAGAACGGATATAACCCAAGCTCCGTTAATCGTAATAACTTAAATTAGCTTCTTAGTCATATTCATTGAAAATGTTAGAATAGCTACAGGCTTACTGAGTTCTCACGACAGTTGTGAATGACGTGATGATTTGAAGAAATTTTTCAACGTCATACGACGCTCGTAGGTCAAGGTATTAGCTAATATGTCTGCTATATTTGAAAGTTTAATGGCTGCAATTCCAGTTGGCGCTATCGTACTTTAGAATATATCATTATATACCGCTGGTCGCTGGAAGCGAATACTGAAATTTTATCATTCGCAAACACGTTCCTCATTGACAAAATTATTTCACTTATTTTTTTTTTCTTTTCATTCTGGATACTCAATCGGCAAGCCTTTAGTTGTTTCGTGGTAGCGCCTCGTTAATACTTGTATTGATATCTGTAATTAAATGCAATGCCTTTTCTTTAAAAATTCTTATCATGATTTAGTGATGGTTGAACAGGTCTCTGATTATATAAGGGACGCATGCGCCGATGTATGATTACTAGGTACTATTGCAGTTATACACAGTTTTCATTTTATATAAGGAAGCAGTTGTGCTTTTATGAGTTTTAAGTTCGATCGTTGTCTCGGATGAGGATGTGCTTTTGTCTTTAATTTTGCTCTTATTTTTGTAGGATGCTCGCAGTGTCCTGGCGGTCATTGCTGGACGGCCAAACACTGTCAGCAAATTGAAAAGCCTCCTTGCCATAAAGAATGTCTTGGGGAATGCTCTGGGCCTCTAGACAGCGATTGCTATGTCTGCGAGCATTTTAGGCACGAGGGAAGATGCGTCGAGAGCTGTCCACCTCACTTGTAAGTCATCCTTTACGTAGTAGAGTAATCGATCCTTATTTCTTATTCACAAGAACATCTTTTAGATTTTTAATTTTGATAATATTCCAGATACTCATATCTCTTGAGACGATGTATTACCAAGGCTGAGTGTAAAGATATAAATAACAAAATCACCAGATTAAAATCCAACGACTTTGAAGAGGAGCGAATCTCATGGCGACCGTTTAATGGTTCTTGCATTAATCAATGCCCGGATGGCTATGAGGACAGCTACGAGGAAGGTCACGAGGATGGTCCAGATGAATACAAGGTAAAGAAATACTTCTAAGAAAAACTAATAAATTTAACAAGCTCGAGATTGATATATTTAAAAAAATTATAAATCGTTGTGTCTCCATGTTTGTTTAGGAGTGCCGACTGTGTAAGGGTCGCTGTAGCAAGTTTGGAATTGGTGGCATTATCAGGCACATCTCCGACGTTCAAAGGTTCCGGGGTACGACGCTTGTTAAGGGTGCTTTGGAGTTTCAAATTCGTAACGGCAATCCGAATATAATGAACGAGTTGTCAGATTCCTTCGGCCTTATAGAAGAGATCACAGGGTATTTGAAAGTGACTCACTCTTCCTCCATCACTACGTTAGGCTTTCTGAGGAAGCTCCGGGTGATCAGGGGCGAAAAACTTGAATATAATAACGCAAGTCTCATAGTCATGGACAATCCCAATCTATCTAGTCTATTTTCCAGCGACCAACCAGTACAGATATTAAATGGCAGATTGTTCTTTCACTACAATCCCAAACTTTGTATCTCGAAAATCCTCGACATGAGCAAGATAGCGGGAATTACAAACATCACAGACCTTGAAGTGCATCCGGAATCTAATGGCGAGAAGGTCGCTTGCAATACTGTTAATATTAACATCACAGTAAGCGACAAAGGATCCTATTATGCGAATCTCGTATGGGACAGCTATAAACCCTCAAATGATCAACGTCTTCTGAGTTACCTTTTGAGCTACATTGAGACAGAGAATAAAAATATCACATACGACAGTGACTCCTGCGGTAACAATAACTGGGAGATTGTCGACGTGGACGTCCCTGATGACAACACTTCGACAACAGTCTCGAACCTTGTTACGGATCTGAAGCCATTCACTCAATATGCCGTCTACGTGAAGACGTTCACCTCTAGGTCCAAGAATAACTTTGACCCGGTCGGACTCTCGAATATTATCTTCTTCCGCACTAAGAGTGATATCCCTACCGTACCCATGAACGTGAATTCCTTCCCTACGAGTGATAAGGAGATCGTCGTCGAATGGGATCCTCCAGAAATGCCCAATGGACCGATTGGTTATTATATAGTATCAGGTTTCATACGTCCAGATGATCAAGAGGCTTTGTCTACTCGTGATTACTGTAAGTACGGTCTTCTACCGGAAGTAGAGATCGAGATACCTCAGGAAGTTACAGTAAGAACTCCTTCAATAGATCATCAATCTTGTTGTAAGGACAGTGATGCCGAGGTGGTCACGTCCAAGAAGTTTGAGATCTTGTGCCATGAGAATATGACCATAGGACACACCTCACCCGGAAGGAAAGATTATTGTATCCCCAAGAGATACAGCAGCACCAACGCTTTAGATAATTCTACAGACTTTGATGACGGTCTGGCTTCTAAGATTCCGTTAAAGGATCATAATGTGTCGAAGATCATCCATGACACCAAAACACAGATTTACAATGGAATCTATTACTCGTTCGTGTTTAATGTCAGTGCCAACACCAGTTCCTGGATTCTGAAGGACCTCAAGCATTACTCCATGTATACTATCTCTGTCGCCGCTTGTGGACGTAAAGTCGAAAATGATGTACAGATGTGCTCGCCTGTTCAATATACGACCACGAGGACAAACAAAAGTGCTAATGCCGACGATGTGCATAACGTTAATGTGAAAGTTTTCAATAACAGTATCGCCATCGTCTCCTGGGATCCTGTAAGGGATCCTAATAGTCTCATTGTTGCGTACAATGTGGAATACACGAATCTGGACGTAAAGGATGCAAAGAAGAGCACCGAGTGTCTGACGGAGAAGAAATTTCGCGTGAAACGTGGTGAATATCATATTAAAAATTTAAGTCCGGGCACCTACAGTCTGAGAGTGCGTTCCATATCGTTAGCGGGTGATGGTAATTTCTCGAAAACTGTCAAGTTCGCCATTGGACTGAAGGGGAGTAATACGATGTTGGTGGCGCTGATGGTGACTCTGGGATTCGTCTGTGGTATATTGCTGGCAGTGTTTTTCTTCTACAACAAGCATAAACGGAAGAAGACGCAAGAGAGACTGATAGCTAGTGTCAACCCCGATTACATCGAGACCAAGTACGTTGTGGACCATTGGGAAGTGAACCGTGAGGATGTTGAGGTCCTTGAGGAACTGGGTCTAGGTAATTTTGGTATGGTATATCGTGGTAGATTGAATACCGGTGTTAAGGTTGCCATAAAGACCATCGCTGATACGGCCAGTGAGCGAGAGAAGAACGAGTTCCTGAACGAAGCTTCAGTTATGAAAAACTTCTCCACGACACACATAATCAAACTCCTCGGGGTAGTGTCCGTAGGGAGTCCTCCATTTGTAATAATGGAGCTAATGGAGAATGGCGATCTGAAAACGTACCTGCGTCGTATTCGCGACACGGACATGGTGCCCGACACAACAAGAATTCTGAGAATGGCAGCAGAGATCGCGGACGGCATGGCCTACCTCGAATCAAAGAAATTCGTTCACAGGGATCTGGCCGCCAGGAACTGCATGATCTCGAAGAACCTAGTGTGCAAGATCGGCGACTTCGGCATGGCCAGGGACATCTATGAGACTGACTATTACAAGATAGGCAAGAAGGGTCTTCTGCCTATTAGATGGATGGCTCCGGAGAACCTCTCCGACGGTGTATTTACCTCGGACTCCGACGTCTGGTCCTATGGCGTTGTCCTCTACGAGATCCTCACCTTGGCAGAGATTCCTTACCAGGGCTTTTCAAACGAGGAAGTCCTTAACTACGTTCTACGCAAAGGCACTCTCACTATACCAAGAAATTGTCCTGAACTCATTCATAAAATGATGGAGAGGTGCTTCAAGTGGCGACCCAGCGACAGGCCCACCTTCATGGAAATAGTCGCAGAACTAGAACCCTTTCTTGGGCAGGACTTTTGCGACAGTTCCTTTTATCACTCGGAAGCCGGTGTCGAAATACGCACCCTGGGAATCAAGAAGGTCTACCATCACGCAGCGCCAATACGTTTCCACTGGGGTAACGAAACTGCTAGGTGGATCAGGGAATTTGAAGACAACGTGACTCTCCTCGACCAGACGAAGGCGGGGACCAGCAGAGGACGTATCTTCAAAAATGGCTTCCAGCATTTCAGTACCGTTCCAAACATGGAGGACGTCCCTCTTGATCGATGAGGTTAGGCAATTTATATTTTCTTGTTTTTTTTTTTTATATTCATTTGTGAGATCTCGAATCCTTGAATATTCGTAATCCTGGTTCAAGGAATCACTTATGGCTTACCGCTAATTAGTGCTCATGAGATTTCGAGGTTATTCAGGTACAAACGATACTCAGGGCAATCTAGGAGACAACTGAGATGTCTATAGAGCGAAATATATCTATGCGTATATGAGGTCCGATCGACTGATTGGGGATGATTTGATCGAGCCGATCTATATTCTATTGATTCGATCGGATCGATCCATCCTGAACAATCTGCTTCACGCTTCTAGACGGACCAAAAGACTGTCTTTCCAGTCGACCTTGGAAATATATATATATACATATATGTATATGAATGTTCGTAGTCAGCAAAATTATCCCCTGTATATTCTGTAAGTACCGCGTCGGTATTTTACTACACTAAATGAAAGGACTTATACATATGAATAGTGGGAAATATACCCAGGGGATACGCGAAAACGCGTTTATTTGCCGACAGTTTGAACAATTAGATTTTAAGTAGGCTTATTATTATTAATATTGTTGTTATTATTATTACTATTATTCTCATCATTATCAATTATTATCTAATTATCCTCTTATTACTCGTATCGCTATGGTTATCTTCATCGTCGTTATTAATTACTCCATTGATTAATGTTAATACATGTTGTCCTTCGTCTCGAAATTTACTATGATAATCCTTTTTAAACATTACAGAAAAATTAATTGTTCCTTTTCTCGTATCTATGTCTCTGTAAGATTTTCCATTCCTAGCTACACACATTTGCATTCTTTTAGTCTGAATCAGTACACGAATTTACAGTTTTCGTTCCATATTGAAGCGATCGGTACATGACTATCCTACATATATATTTTTTTAATTCAACAATAGTTCCTTTTCTACCAGGTAATTGGGTCTGCGAGTTGCGATATTATTAGTATATAGTTGCGATAGTTGCGAAATTGATCACAAGGGAAATTCCACGGTGGGAGATGAGAGCCTAGTTTAAAATTCAATAAGATGAATCGACTCGACTCGCGGGATGTCAGTTTCGACAAAAGACAAGTTTTGCATATTTTTCTTTGTCCCTCCCTTCCTATCATTGTATGCAGTATAAAAGTTTGTTCCAGTTAAAGTGCACGAGCAGCTGGTTCTTTTGTCTTTTCTACAAATTTAAATTTGTCAAAGTTTTTAAAAAAAGCTCCAACAGTTTCAGCTAATAATTCAATGAAAAAATGTCTAAGTTTGAATAAGGTCTTTAAACGGAATATTTACATAATTCTTGACCTGATGGCAAAGGAGAGTTCATCAAAGTATTTAATTGAAAAAAATGAGCTATTCAACTGCAGCGACTTCACATAAATGAATAATCAGAAAACAAATCTTAAAATTATTCCATTACGAGATATTCTACAGAAAGTAACGTTGCATTTAAAAAATTTCTGTTCGATGGTCCCCAGGTACAAGTAACAGGGCACCGCGTGTTAAATAATATAGAAAAAAATAACAGTTCCCTATCTTGGCTACTTATCGGGTAGTATATCTTCTGTAAATATGTATACTGTAGTATCTTCGTCACAGTCATATGAAGCGTGCAAATGCAAAGTCTCGCTTTATGTCCTTCCAGAACAAGTGCAGCATTAAATTAATTAAAACTTAATTAATTTCTTAATTAAAAATTAATTTATCAGTCTATATATCTTTGTAGAGTTCACACTGGCACCGCAGTAACAATTCAATTCACGGATAAGGAAACATTCGTGGCTTCCGTTCAAATTGCATTTTAAACAACGCGCAACGAGCATCGCAGAAAGTACGAAATTCGTGATCAACGAGTGCGTACAACCCAAGTGTATTTTTTCTTCAAAATTTCCATCATTTTTCTTTCCATCCATTTCCTCTCACTTCGCCTTGGCAAAATTGTACATTACAACGATGACAAACGCATAGTCGTTTTTCTACAATAACGCACGTAACTCACAAGCACAATAAATGACCAGTCGTGACAACGATGGCTGATACTTGTATCCTGTGAGCAAAGTAACATCGAGTAGATAGATGTAATTGTAGTAATAATGTTAGTAGCATTAGTAGAAGCAACAGTGGTAGATAGTAACAGTGGCAAATACTAGTAGTAGGGCTAGTTCAGATTATTTTTTTTTAACCCATTCGAGACGACGATTTTTTTCGTACACGGTCCCCAGGAGCGAAATTTTTTAGATGTAGATAATTTTTAGATTTTTTGGTACACAGTAAAACCAATGCCAAATTTTGTTTTCCTGTACTTTACGTATTTCATTAGTTCCAGAAAAATCTTATTTCGACGACTAGTTTACTCAGAACTGATAATTGCACATTACTGTTATTGCACACACGGTGTGCACATCGGTCTCGAATGGGTTAACGCAATGTATCGGCCGTTTGACTTTAATGTAAAAGCGAGCTTTTGCGTCTACACACCCTATATAAATTAATCGAACTACGAAGTATATATATTATTACATGTACAAATTATACGTTACATTACGATATAGTATATAGTGTAATATATTGTAAACGTAGTCAAATTTAAATTTGGCCGTTTAGTGCCTTAAGGCAGGATTGTCAAGTGGCGTTTTTTCCTTGGGGATCGCTTTCTTTTTTTTTTTGTATTTTACCTTTCGTTTTTTTATATTCTTAGGGGAGGAAACATACGTGATTGACGCACGGCCGACTGAATATATTATATACGTACCCACCGGGGACACGATATACATATATGTATATATTACTCATATTAAGTACTTCATACGTTGGGAGAACACGAGAGTACGTATTTCCTTCCTGTTTCACATATTAGAAGTGCAACTACATATACGTTGGGGAAAAAGAGTCGCGTGACTAGGAGTACCTTGGCGATAATAATAAAAAAAAAATAATAATAATAACAATTAATAATGTTGTCGTCGCTCTGCGAATATGCTTAATGCTTATCACAAAGTGGATCCCAAGGACTCCGACAACCGCTGACCCACGACATATTTAAACCGGATGCGAAATTACGCTACCGTGTCTCTCTTTTAGGCTTCTTTGTAGGTAGCTTTAAGTATATTGTGGCTCCGGTCGCGGAAAAAAAGATTTAAAAATTTAATCTAGAAATTCATTTTTGGCTAATTACGTACTCGATAACTCGCCTCTATAATTTAATGATCGTCGTTTATTCGCGTAGATTTTTAATGTGTCATGCGGTAGTAAATTTCTAGGTTAAACTTATATTTATGGATTAAGAAAACTTTGCGATTCGTATAATAAAACTTGTTCAGCACTATGTGCTTATATGGTATATATGTGCATATTCACGGTTATTAAGGAGATGGTTCCGTCTATTTGAATTCTGTTAATTCTTATGATAGAACCATCTTCAGGTTGTACAGTGGTTTTGAATAACCGTGTATATCAGTCAAGTATATGAGGTATATATATATATATATATAAGAAGAAAAAACGATTACAACAAAAAGCGATAGGATTTTCTCAAGCCCCATGGAAAAAACGCTATATGGATTCCTGCTAACCGATATCAACTTTGCTTTTTTAAGGTCTATTACGCATTTTGAAAGTTGGCTGCTTTTCAGAAGCCGCACTAATTCTTTGCACATTTCTATAATGTGATTGCTAGATGGATAATTTTTTTTTCTTTTTGGGAGGTATATGATAGAGAGAGAGAGAGAGAGAGAGAGTGCGTGCGAATAAGAGAGAAAAAGAGAATACAAGCGTGTCTGAAGTAGTCTAGTAACTTGTGCGAATCGCGTGGCACAAGATTACTACTGGTAACACTTTTATCTTAGCAAGTGTAATTAGTTTTATCGATTTTCAAAGATATCCTTTTCTTCCTCTCATTCGTTTTCCATTCATTAACAGCAATTACTGAATCTACTCACGTAGTGAAAAAAGATACCTACCTTCCACGCAAATTATTTCCCAGGACAATCGAAAGGTAAAAAATATGTGTGAAAAAATTTCTTTCTCGGCCATAAATGTTGTGAACAAAAAATTTCGAAAAACTAAGAGTAGGAAAAATTTTTCAAGTCTGAAAGTATGCGAGAGATACGTTTTTTTTTTTCATATTTACAAAGAAAAATGAAGGATTACAATACGAAGAAGGAAAGGATTTCTGATTTGCGTGAAAGAAAATTGTATACGCGCGCGTCCGTATTATCTAAGCGTGTTTTCTATCCCTTTCTTGTCCATTTACCCCTCTCCTTCTTATCTATAACCACTGTTACACTTCTGTATGTACACGCTACCAACTCCCCGACACCTTTTCAACCGCTCCGTTTCTTTCTGTACGTATTGGCGTTCAAAAAACTATTAACCCATTTGGGATCTATACTAGAACTCTTATAACGACTGAACTTCACTACTTATCTAATTTACTGCTAATAATCTCGACAACCTGCCATAACATATCATGGACTGATATATACGTGTATATTATATATGATATACCACATATGTATAATCGAATCAATACGCCTTTTGCGTTGTAACGGGAGGCATTTTCATGGACCGTTTTTTTGTCGTTATTTTATTGAATTCCGTTATTGGTTTCTTACGAGAATCGCGAACGAGGAATGCCACGCGAAAGATTGAGAGAAAGAGAGAGAGATGCAAGAGAGAAAGAAAAAATGGACATAGAAATATAGGAATACTTAAAGAATTTTTATTACTTCAAATTTCAAAAATGGACATTTCTCTCGGCCGAAATTTCCATCTAGTTCGTTCATCGAAGTAGAGTATTTCGTTTTACTGTATTTATTTTACTTTTTTAAACGAATCAGCATCCAACGAATGATAACGATAACCAGAGTTCTCTGAACGGTACCGATGGCTTATTACACGTGTTCACTCGTTACGCAACGCTGCGGCACTCGGGACGGTCCCGAATGGGTTACAATAAAACTGTGCACAAGAAACAGCAGGTATTCGTGTTCTTCCTACGTACAATTATTATTATGATTAAAACTATCAGTTCCAAGATAGTACCCAATGTCTGTGAATGAATCGAGAGATAATAAGGGAGTTTGCGTGGGAATGACAAAATAAAAGGATTTAAAGGGATGTATCAAATAGAAAAGCGAAAATGAGCAAAGGTAATAAAATAGTCTGATAACCGATGTAGCAATATCTTTCCTTAAGGAAGTCACGATTCGTACACGTAGATTTTTCATTTTGACTTTTCTTTTTTTTTTCCATTCCTTCACGTTATTCGGATCGAGCAATCGGTCATCCAGTCAGATTAATATAGAGGGAACGCGGCCCCGTATTTATTTTAGAGAGGAAATAAGAAAAAAGATACAGAATGGGATAGAATCAGGAGCGTCATTACCAGGTGTTTAACCAATGCCGAATATGCAAATGTAAAACGGGCTACAGTATAAGAGGATAGCGATGTACACTTTACGTGCGCATCGATGCATCAAATACATACGTACATTATATTAAAATAAATAGACATACGCATCGTGCGTTCAATCACGAGAGAGCCAAAGGAACACGACCTGCACGAGAGAAATAATTATTCCTAATCAAAAATCCTGCCATACCGTCTTCCAAGACAGAGACTATGAACATTGATAAGCTAGTGTAATATTTATGTACCTTAAAACAGTAAGTTAAATTATTGCCTTATGTTACGTTACGTTTAAGTGGCGATAGGGAAAAGAAAAAGGATACAGACTTCGATATTGATACGGACGGACTATTACGATAATCGATATCGTAATTGTTAATTGTAATTTTCGTTTATCGTCTTTGTTTCCTTTTTATTTTCTATAGTTTCTCCCTCTATCTCTTTGTCTCTTTCCTTCTCTTTACTTTCCTTGCTCTTTTCGTGGGAGAAAAACGCATAGAGCTTTAGTTAGGTCTTGTAGGTTGTAAAGCCGTATAGTTGGCTCCTTAGGGTGTAAGATTACCGCCGCGAGGGTTGGCAATGTAAATTTAAAAATATTTTCACGGCTCGAGAGTTCATTGATATTTTGTAGACTCGTACATTTTTTTAAAATCTTCTCTTCGATGTTCAATTTTTTTTTTGACGAATCTAATCGCACAGTGGTTCCTCGTTACGTTTTTACTACTGTTTTTCGACACTGTATCTTTGATGTGTATTTTAATACAGGGTGGCTTACGAATCAAGACACTGCACGTTGCCTAGCCAAGGGAATCATGGAAATTCTTTGTTCTTCTTTGTATTTTTTTTTTCTGCATCCGTTCAAACGAACGAGGCGCAGTCGACGCTCCGCGTCGGGTTGGTCCAGATTTTACGATGGATCTTGAAAAAAATATGGGAATTGACCTGTGGGGAACGGTTGGTTTGGATGATTTTCATATTTTCTTACATTCGTCTTTTTCCACTGTTCTTCCATACTCTTCACTTTGTGACTCACGTATCGTCACATGCTCTGTCACGGTAACACAAAGTCTTGATAAACGCCAACCCTAACACAGAATATAATGCATAACGTTAATTTAGTATTGCCGCTGAGTATTACAACTAGTCACATAAGCCAAAAGTTTGTTACTCTCACAGAAGTTTTTCGTTTTTTTTTTCAGTTTTGTAATAAAGAAAAGTGTCAAAACCCCACGCGAAAAATTATTTATTTTTTTTGTCATCCCTATCCACCACTTTCCTAGTGTATTTCAGTAACTTTTTCTTCATTCTACGAGGGAAATCGTGTACGCCTTAGGGTCGCATAGAATTGTCATTACTTAAATTTGGAAACATACGGAATCTTGATAGCTATAATTATACACATGTCTAAGATGGATTTTTGTGTCAAAGGTTATCCCTCCTGGCGTATAAGACGAGAGCAGTAGAGGGAGGCTGTTCTCATAATTAAAAAATCTGAGTAATGCATCGTTCTATATAGAGACAAATAATCACTGGTTCTTCACGTATGATGTTACAAGGTTGCGCTACAATAACGTTTTACTTACGTAAGTAATCAGTGGTTAGCAATTTCGGTGACCATTTTTTGAATTCATAAAAAAATTATATATAAGTATTTTTGATTTTCGTTTCTATCGAAATATACAGTATAGATGTATCCCAATTCAAAAATGAATTACCGGATGTATCTTTGGATGTAAAAGATTGAAAATTAGATTTTCGAACCGAAAATGAAGAAACTGGGAGATTGGAAAAGTAAACGTGTTAAAAATCATTTCGAATCTCATATCAACTAATTCCTGCTTGGTCATTTATACCATTTGGATTTATGGTACACTTTGATATATACATATGAGAACCTCTCGCGATTATTGTCACAAAGGACAATAGAGCTTCACGCATGAGATATTTCGTTGGAAAGATTTTTTATGGATTGCTGGAAAATAAAAAAATTTACTATGAAAAAAAAATACAAAAAGAATGCCTGCGTTGAATTTATACAGTATTTATCATTTGTTTGTACCAAATAAACTTTCTCTACTAAATGGTCGTATAATGGTAAATGACTACTTAAGTATGAGTAAATCTATTATTTTATTATTATATTTTATCGGCAGTCACTTTTCTTTGCAAATCGATGTCTTATACGACATACTGGAATTTATCAACCAGAATCGACTCAACGCATACGGAATGTCTTAGGATAATTGTGTACTTAAATGTTTTGATGATTTAATGCAATTTTTTAAATAATATAAAACTAACCTATAGTCAACTCTATTATTCCAGATCAGCAGCTATGCCATTCTATTCGTATAAATTAGTCGATCAAGAATGTGAAACCTTTCTGTAATGAATGCGTAACTCACTGCTGTTAGTTCATTCTCGATAACTAGCAGCTTTATATGACGGCCATGACTAAAGATTATTAGAAACTACGTGCGCAATACTCGTGGAACTATTTGATTCAGTATTCAACCTGCATCGTGATACCCTACCCTGCATCATGGGACACCGTTATTTGATTATCATAAAGCAAGTTTGGCTAACGTTTTTTAAATGTAAAATTATCTAACAAAGAATATCATAAATTTCATGATAAATATTTCGGAGTAAACAAATTTTCAAAAGTTCTAAGTCAGATTGTTTGATAACAAATTTCTCTTTCTCAGGTGTTTACTGCCGATATAACCCGATAAAAGATCATTATCCATGCAGTGATTAAATATTCTAGATTGGAAAACTATTGACTGGATTGAACATTCATTTTCCTTTAGTATATCTTTTATTAGATGTAAATATTAAAATGATTTATTGTATTTTAATTGGATATTAATTTATGATCGTATGAATTTGACATAATAACAATAGAAATAATAATTTATAATTAATTTTATAGGGGTACTTGATTTAATTGCAAATTTTTTTTATAGGAGAATATTAATTGCCATCCAGTAGCGTTGTTCTGATTTTCATAGATTTTGGGATAAGATATCAATATAAATGCTGAATTTTTCGTGATAATTTAAACATTTGCCAAAATGAAGTTTCTGTACTCTTATTATATTTTGACTATCGCAACACTTCTGATCGTCGTTCGCTGCTCCGCTTCGAAAAGTTGCAGCAGGAACAGCACGGATGGTAAGAAATAAAAAAAAAAAATACAATTTTTTGTTAAATTTCTCCTTCCCCATAGAATTTGCAAATTCTCACGTGGGCCTCATAATCTCCCCCATGCTCTCGTCAAGTGAAATTCGCAGGATTGAGATTTATTGGACACACGCGAATCTTCAAAGTGGCGACGTAATTGCTTTATACGACGAAGAACCACGTGAAGTTGCTACTGCACTGTACAGCTTTGAACCACACACCATCAACGGCATTTTGAAAACTAGACTTCAAGCCGACTTTGTACCCACTTCGAATCTCACATTTGAACGTCAATGCTTAAGTGAGTTTACTTTGAATTTTAAATATTTGCGCAAGAGAATAATTAACATTTTTTTAGAATACCACGTCGCCTGGTTAAGAAACGGTGTCATTCGAAAAACCAATTGCTTAGAGACAAGACCCAATTGGCTAGCGCAACGTAAGAGCACCTTGGGGTCTGCTAGGATTCGTGATCTCTTCCTTCCGGGAACCCACGACTCTGTCTCATATTCAATTGTTCAATCTCCTACTAATGATAATATTATTGATAAATATGTTATCGCACAGGATGAAGATGTCCTTGCTCAACTTATTTACGGAATTAGATATCTTGACATCAGAGTCGGTTATTATCCCCTCTTAAACCAAGTCTGGTGGGGAAATCATGGTATAGTAAATGTAGTTCCTCTGCAAACAATCATTAATGATTTGAAAATATTTTTGAATAACACAGAGGAAATCGTCATATTTGACGTGCAAGAATTTCCTATAGGTAAAGTCATTCCGTTATTTATTCTTTGACAGTATATATAATCATATATTATATATATATAATATATTGATATATTAATAAGGTAATGTATCCTGAATGAATTGGATGGATTACACATACTTTTTTTGTTCCTAAGGATTCGGCAGTGATCTTTCAATTCATCATAAACTGGTTGCTTATCTTGAGAAACAGCTCGGTGATTATCTTCTTCCAAAATCATACGGATGGTCCACCACTTTAGATAATATCTGGGCTTCTGGTAAAAGATTGATAATAGGATATGATCAGAGTAGCGTTGTGCCACTTTATAATTCTATATGGCCATGTGTTACACATCAATGGGGAAACGTTAGAAGTGTTTCTGCACTCTATACATATTTGAACAGAATAGAGACTGCTGCAATGAGGTACAATTGTGATTTTAATTGTGAAGTTTGTATAAAATCATTTTTTTAATATAATCGTAATGCTCTTTACAGTTCATTAGTGGTTAATCCGAGATCAGCAATGGCCCAAATGACACCTAATACTTGGGATGTTATTTTGGACCGACTGGGAGGTTTAAGAAAAATGGCGAATGATGTTAACATCAACGTAACTACCTGGTACGCAACTAAATGGCACAACTCTGCGAACATTGTGGCTGTAGATTTTTTCAAGGGTAGTGGAATTATCGAAACATCCATTGAATGGAACGATAAGAGATTTTCGTCATGCTGAAAAGGGTTTAATGACGAGTAGATTACTGTTATTGTACAAACACTCATAAAGATTGATGATTAAATCATTATTATTCGTACTTATTTACTGAATGATTTCTTCGAAGGAGAAATTCTGTTACTCTTTTTCTGATCAAGAATGAAAATGAGATTTAATTTTATGCAATTTTAGAAATTCTCATAATCTCTCAGACTATTCACATTCTCTTTAGTCGGTTCATAATTCTAAGCATTTTTAGAAAAATTTTAGATTTTTTCTTGTGTCTCTTACGCTAGAAGAGTCACGATGAACAGCTATATTTTATCGTTAGTCACCAATGTATATTTTTTTCATGTGACATCCTCACCAGTTCCGGCGGAAACGCAAATAATACTATGTTCAAGGTGACTGCGAAACACGAAATTATCTGTTACACTATATCATTCAATTGAAGTTTCACGTATGAGAAGATTATTTTCGCATGTTAGATCAGTATGCGAATTATTGTAGACAACGCCAGTCGATAATAGAAATTTGTGATTGATAACAGTGTGTTTATTTGAGATTGTATACTTGTCATATAATTTATTCATAAAAATGGGGGTGAAAGGAGAAAGTAAACAAGTATTTTTTAAAGCAATTTTATTGTTATTAATAAATTTATTTATTATTAATGAATCAGAATGTGATAACTGGTCCAATAGTAATATAAACGAAGTGGGATTTGACAATCCTCTGTTTTGTATGGATAATAAAAAATGTATCTCAATCGATCATTGCCCCGAAATGCTCGGCCTAATGAATCAGAAGGCACTTCCTGTTCACAGGTAACAGAGTGGTAATTGCTGTATAAATTTCTGTCAATAGTAAATGTGTTTAATAACTAGATTTCGCCAACTGATTTGCGGCTACCTTGGTACCTTTCCGAAAGTTTGTTGTGAAATAACTAGGGATATAACAAATCCAATTTTTGAGTCACAAAAGCCAGTTTCGAAATTGTGGCCAGACTGGAATTGTGGAAAAAGTTTAATTCGAAGTAACTTGGAAACATTGGGAACTTATCCATTCGTAGCACGTATTGGATATATTAGTGAGTTTTTTTAGGATTATAAATTAATAAAAATAAAATAAATTATTGATCCTATAGATACTGCGACTGAAGAAACTAAATATCCTTGCAGTGGTTCAATATTAAATGATAGAACTATCCTGACAACAGCAACTTGTGCATTGGCCACTACAGATACGTATAAATTGTACGAGATTCTTTTCAGATTGAAAAAAAAAAGTAAATACGTAGTTTATACACAGTTTATAAAATTTATTATATGTTCTAGGAACTCCGTTCTTGTAGGAGACTTTAATTCTCAAACAGATCCAGATTGCAATATTCTTTTCTGTGGTCTTCCTGCGCAAACGCATGAAATATCTTACGTAGTCAAACATCCGGAATTTGATGCACAAACTTTTCGGAATAACGTAGCTCTATTACGACTGAAAAGTTCCATGAACTTTACTGGTAAGTGAAAAAATAATTGAAAACCAATGCATATGTGATGGAAAATTATTTAATGAGACATTTTTAGTTACAACGCAGCCTATTTGTATTTCAACGGATCAAGAATATTATAATATCGGAAGAACTGCAAATTTAATTGGATGGGGTAAAATGTCTAATGAGAAAGGTACTATAAGCATTAGAAATAATTGTTGTTTTTTTACTACATTATATTCTTTATTATAGAGAAAGAATTAGAGCAACAACGTCTAACTATGAAACTGTTAGCCAAAGAGGATTGTTCTAATTATCTAAAGCGTGGATTGTCAGTAGAATTATGCGCATTAGGAGAACAAGAACCCTGCTCTGGATATAGTGGTAGTCCTTTAGTACAAAAACACGGAAATACATATATTCTGGTAATAATAAATTGTTGGATCAGTCATGCTTACTTCAGCATAAAATTAATAAAATATTAATTGAAATTTTAGGTAGGTATGTTATCGTACGGCTCTGACTGTAACAAACAGAATTTGCCATCCGCTTTTACAAACGTGCAAGGATATGCAAGTTGGATTATGGAAAACGCATAATGAAAAAATTTTAATTTGATATTACTAGTAGATAATTTTATTTACATAAAAATATATTCAATAGAAATATAAATTCTTATAGATATTATTATATACATATTGAAATAAACCTATTTGCGTTTGAAAATATTCAAATATTTCCCCCGAGCCATTTCCTTTGTTTCTTCTAGTCCAAGTTGATACGCTAAATCATGAAGTTTTTTTACCTCTGCTATAAGACCAGTGGTCGTTAGGTTCCCCAATTCTGAAATTTATTTATTTTACATAGAGTCTTCTCTTATAATAGTAATATATTTCTGTATTGTTAAAAATAATGATAACATACGATGTAAATGATTGATGTCATCTGCAGTAAGTCCTGATGACCAGGAAGGTGGTTCAGTCGGAGGGGAATTTTGAGCAATGAACTCATTAATACCTGGAACTTCATCAGTCGCTGACGTAAAATAATTTTAAATAAACAGAAGAGCAAGAAACATCCCTTAATGAACTCACTTGGTTCAGGCCATAGATCTGGGGAAGCACGATCCAATTTTTCCAAACTCATTAGACTATCCTCCACGCAACTCAAGTCTGGAAACACAATGTACTAAAAAAAATGCCTACTTAAATAATCAGTAATTTTCCATAAAACTTATGTTAAGCATTGTTTCATGGCAGCTCGTTTATAATTAACAATGTACATATAACCTCCAAGAACGTATGTTGCCTGTTTCTTGATCAATATCAATTCAATCGATGAATTTTTTATGTAAATACATTTCTCTCACTATACAGTAAAGTACAATAATGGCATTTAATTGTGCCTGGTCAAGTAACAAAGAAAAAAATTTGAAAATTACCTGTTTGGCCAGCTTCGGGTTCGTCAGTTGCCATCTTACTTGTCATGAACTGGCTTGAACTCTTTACTTGCCAAACATTTTAAAATCATATAATTTTAATTAAACAGGTAATTTATGGCAAAAAATATAAAAGAAAATTAAGGAATATTCACATACCAATATTACTAACAAACGTTCAACGATTGATATGGCTGTGAATTCCGAAAAATCGTATAATAATCCCGCCACTAGTTTTAGCGCTCTTTGTGGAACGCAATGGCGTAGTAATCAGTAGTGATCATTTGAAACGAGAACTGACACAGGCGCTTTCTTCAAAACTTACCTTATTGTATAGAATCATATAGAACTTAGATCGAAGTATCTTCAAATGATTTTTATAGTAATTTATTAATATTGCGTTAGCTGTCTTACAGGTAACAATAATAATGAATATTAATATAAATGTATGGTAAGAACACGTGGGAACTTATGCAATGGAATATAGATGTAACTTTTGATAGTATTATTCTTGTTTTCCGTTGATTTACAGATTAGATTTATTCCTTCATAGAGAATATCTAGGAGGAAAGAAAAGTAATATGGAAACTCCGGAGGAATTTATATTTCCATTTCCACCTTACGCAATTCAAGAGGATTTTATGAAGAATCTGTACTTTTGTTTGGAGAATGGTAAATTAGGGATCTTTGAAAGTCCTACTGGAACTGGGAAATCTCTTTCTATTATTTGTGGAGCATTAAAATGGCTCTTGGATCATGAGGAACGTCAAAAAAGTGATTTGATTGAAAAAATCCAAGAAATAGATAGCAGCATAAAAGAATCTGAAAAAAAGGCTGACCATGACTGGTTCTTTGTACAATCTAGCCAATTAGAATTTGCTGCAGAGAGAAGAATTCTTCAGCAGAAGCTAAATATGATTATAAAACACAACGAGAAACGAGAAAAATTAAAGGAGAGGGTTCAAAATAATAAAGAGAATAAGAAACGGTATTACAAACCAAAGCCTGGCAAGTCTAAGGATAGTCTAAAGGACATTGATCAGGATTCAAAAGAAGGAGAAGCCAAGAATGATACTATTGATGAAGATTTTCTTTTGGATGATTTTCTTGAACATTCTGATAGTTCAGAAGACGAAGACACTCAGGAAGATATTTATAAAAATAGTAAAATATACTTCTGCTCAAGAACACACTCCCAACTAAAACAATTTGTTAGTGAACTAAAAAAAACTCCTTATTCTGATAAGATTGCCCTAGTACCACTGGCTTCAAGGTGATTACCGTTGATTACATTTATTAACTAAATAGATATTGTACTATAACTAATATGCTTGTGAATAATTGCAGACAGAATTATTGCATCAACAAGGAAGTCAAAAAACTTAAACATGTAAATTTCATAAATGAGCGTTGTCTACAACTTCAAAAGAAATGTACTACTGCCAAAAAGGAGAAGGATCTCAAAAGATTAAAATCCTCCACCTGTTGCCCATATATGCCTGGTGATCAACAAAGGCTGATTGCAGACATTTTATCAGAGGTCCAGGATGTAGAAGATATTGTTCAAAACTCTCAGGAACTGAAGACTTGCCCATACTATGCTACCAGGAATTCCATTCCAGACAGTCAAATTATCTTAGTGCCTTACAATACTATTCTCCACAAAAGTACCAGGATTAGTTCAGGAATTGATCTTAAAGGAAATATCCTGATAATCGATGAAGCACATAACTTATTAGAAGCTATTGAACACATACACAGTGCCATGATCACAGGCAGGAATGTATTGCATTGTTACAGTCAGCTTACACAATATCAGCAAAGGTAATAAAATAACATACAGTATCTTATATCGTATTAGAATTTATTAGTGTAAGGTTTTTTGTTCTTACAGATATCAACACCTTTTTTCTGCTAAAAACGTTTTATATTTGAGTCAATTATGCTTTTGTCTTAAAAAACTACTCAAGTTTTTTGGTGCCACGGTAAAATCTTCTCCAGACGATGCGTCAGATCCCTCTAAGCAATCTACCAAATTTTACACAGTTGAGGATTTTGAAACTGCTTCTGAACTAGATACAATCAATATATTCGAACTCTTAGATTTTGTAAAAAACTCTAAACTCAATCGTAAACTGCAAGGGTATCTTGAGAAGTATGGTGGTGAGACGCAGATCCAAGAAGTTGAATTAAGAAAAACTGGTATTACAGCTTTTCTGAAAACTATTAAAGCTCACAATCTAGCCCGTTATGAAATGGAGGCGGAACAAAAGGAGCTGTTGTTTGATAAGGAAGTATCATCAAATCCTCTTATGACAATTGTTAGTTTTCTTGAATGCCTAAAATCTAGTTGCGAGGACGGTCGAATACTCTTAGTTCCTGGCAAGACTATAGGGCAAGGTGTCATGAAATTTCTTCTACTAAATCCAGCTGCTTATTTTAATGATATTGGTATGTAATTTATATTACATTAACTGATTCCAATCGATCAATCAATGATCCTATTAATAATGAATAGTTAAGGAAGCAAGGGCAGTGATTGTTGCTGGCGGAACCATGGAACCCATTTCCGATTTCAAAGATCGATTATTCATTAAGGCTGGTGCATCACCTGAGAGGATCATGTCGTTCTCTTGTGATCACGTTGTTCCTAAAGATAACATAATGACAAGAATAGTAACGCATGGACCCAATGCAAAACAATTTATCTTTACCTATGGAGAACGTGCAAGTCATTGCTTGGTACGTCACGATATCCATTGATTCCTTTTAATGAGAAATACGAATTTACATAACTATATTTCAGCTTGAAGAATTATCTAGAAGTCTTATAAATATCTGCAACGTTGTACCAGCTGGAATTGTAGTATTTCTACAGTCCTACACTTATGAGGAAGTTGTATATAAATACTTAGTAGACCAAAAATACCTGAACAAAATATCTGATAAGAAGCGTGTCTTTCGTGAACCGAAATACGCGAACCAAGTAAGTCATTGCGAAAATCCTTATTACTTTAAGCTTCTCCTCAACAATTATATCAAACCCGGTGAAAATGAATAGTTACTTTGGGATCGTAAAGAAAGCGATTAATACAAATTAATCAGTCATTTGAATTTGCATCAATTGTTTAACATAGGTCAGTCAAGTCTTAGAAGAATATGCTGAAGCAGTGAAAAATCCACAACCACCACAGAATGGAGCACTCCTTTTTAGTGTAGTCGGTCAGTAATAAACAATATGAACATTAATACTTAGTATGTATAATATTAATAAGACTTTTATTAAAAGGTGGTAAACTGAGTGAAGGTTTAAATTTTTCTGACGATTTGGGACGTTGTGTCATCGTAGTGGGAATGCCCTATCCCAATTTATTTGCTCCAGAAATTCGTGAAAAAATGAATTACCTAAACGAGAACGTTGTAAGCATCATTTTTTTAATGACATAAACTGCGAATGTTTGTAAAATATTATTTTATCTGCAGGGTTATAATACAGGAACCATGTACTATGAGAATGCATGTATGAAAGCTGTAAATCAGTGCATTGGCAGAGCAGTGCGTCATATAAATGATTATGCTGGCGTTATTTTACTTGATCAGCGTTACACCACTAAAAAGACGTCATTGCCAAGATGGATACAACGTTCTTTATCAGTCGACAATTCATTCGGAATGACGATACGTAATTTGGCTAAATTTTACTCAACGAAAAAGCATGCTGGTATGTAAGCATGCTCTTACATATATTTATTCTTAATGACATAATATTTATACGCTAAACGAATGAACATACATAGCATTAAGGTATTTATTTTGATATTTTTATTAAGGTTGCATATATACACATTAAGCGATCCCACAAAAAAGACGGCGTGGACGCATAATAATAATTACCTAATTTAACCTCAAAATGAAAATCCTTCATTCCAAGATGTATTCTCACGTGTTTAACTTTGAAAGGCTTCAGCTGGAACTTGTCCCACTTCATGGACCTGTCGAAACGCTGCTAGAGCCGCGTCAAAATTCCATTGTACTTCCTCTAAACATTTTCGACTCCATTCGGTATTCATGCCAGATTGTTGTCTCAGTGCCATTATCAGTTGTTCTTGTTGTTGCTCTAAATTCTTTGTTTCTTCTGGTATCGAGAGTAACGCCGGTAGCGACGCAGCTAGTTCCTTTTTCTGGGAATCTAGAGGATCGGTTATGTGTACTTGCTCATTACGGATGCAGTAGCCACTTCCTTGAGGAACGATGATCATCGTTCTATTAAAGTATCTCAATTGTGCTTTATCTCCATCTAATTCTCTAAATAATCCTGTCACTGTTACAACCATCATAGTTTTCTGAAAATTCATTTCAAAGTTATAAATATCCGATCAAGTATCAGTAATTCGTGTATGAAAAAAGAGTAATTATACCGTTAAGACACCCAGATCCATTGTGAAACTGTTGAGGTAGTGATGTGTTTTCGGCATTTTTGATATAAATGAGACTACAGGTAATCTGCCCTGTTTGAGTAATCGTTGTCGTTTCTCACGATCATTTACCCTGAATAAATTCCGGTTCTCCGGCAAGTAAAATGTAAATCTGTAACGAGAAAATTGGGTTTTCCATTTATTGCCTTTTTTAAATACGCCTAGTAGAAATATATTAAAACAATGCCCACCTGTGCGAATTATTAGGGGGAAAATGGATTGTTAAACTGAACGATGCATGTTCGTCATAAGCATCTAATAATGGCTGACGGTCATCGTTATCAAAAATTGTAAAGTACTGATGAAGAAACGTCGTCGCTACTTGTCGGGCGTCTTCATTAACTGCGAATGCCCTTTGACTTGGTGGCAACTTATGTCCTTCGGCATCATCACCGACGTCAAAAACTATAGGGGCAGGAAGTAAAATGCCGTCCTAAAGAACAAAATTATCCATTTTATATTTCAAATAAACCTACATAACCTTCAAAATACTTACCAATTTGAGTAGTTTAGGAAACCGCTTTCGAACATCACTATTTTGAAGATATATTATTATTATTATTTTCAAATACACTTATCTTATAGTATTAATGTTTGGGTTTACTCACGAAATATAATCTTCATTACGTTGTTTATATTTATTACAGAGAGGATTTCCAGCCAGTCGTAACTCTTCTAGTTTCAAAGGTTTCAAAGAGTCAGTGTCTCTTAAATCGCGTATCTGATGTATGAAAAATCAATATTTTATAACATTTTTTTTCCTACGATATTTCGGAGATTCATAAATATTTACCCGATTATCCCCGATATAGAGGATTTTAATTGATGGTAATTTTCGGCTTAATAGAGAACCTAATCTGTCGATGGCTTGTATTTTGTTTCCATCTAAATTTAATGCCTCTAATTGAGGCGTGTGCTCGACAATTATATCTATCACAAAGATAAGCATGGCGGTACGAGCTAGTGAGCAGAAGTAATCCTCGCACAGATCTAGTAATGTTAAAGAATAAGAAAGACTAATTTTGTTATATCATGCAATATGTATATTGTTCATGACAATATTTACCTGGCTCTCTATGAAATTGTGAAAGATCTAAAGCATTCGTGGCTTGGACAAATCGTTTTGCCATGGCTGCCTTCAGTCTTTCTTTGAAATTGTCATTCATATTAGATACAGGATATCCTGGTAAAACATTTACAGAAATTTTAAAACCCTCCTCGGTTGTGATCTTTTTATCACAACTCTGTAGTTTTAATGCTGTTTTGTAATCATCAACAAAGAAGCTAGCAGTATTTCCTTCTATTTTGTACTGTCGAAGAAGAAACTTTTGATTAACTATTTTTCCAAATATATGTGAAAATGTAGAACATATTTATATATACCATAATTGGAATGATTGGGTCCGGAGCAATATAACTCAATAAATTCTTTAAAATGAAGTCCTTGCCATATTTGTTTCCATAAGGAATAACTACTTTAAACCAACCTCCATCATCACGTAATCCCTTTTTATGATACAACCCACGTCCGCCACCATCTATTCGTCTAGATGGAGCAGGACTCCGACACCCTTCCCTAAAACCAATGGATTGACTATTCAAAAATCTATAAAGTTAACTAATAAGAACACCTTTCACATACCTTGCACTACCACCAACACCAACATTACCCTTAAATCGGATTCGCTTAGCATTAGGATCGGACATATCCACATCATCCTCTAAATGTATTTTAAGTGCAGTCTGTAAATTTTTACTCCGTCCACCCTTTGCATTACGACCTGTCCTAAAGGAAACTTTAGGTCTCGCTGGTCCTCGTACAGCCCTATCATCGTGATCTAGAAGAGTATTTGTATGACTAATAACAATTTACTCCAAAGGCATAACAAATAACATAAACACTGTACGTTCATATATTTACCAAAATATTGTTTTCTTTCTGGACTCCCATGTCTAGAAGACGTCTGACCAGTCCAACGACTACGACCTTTTGCCGCTTTCTTTGGCATTGTCTTCTATTTAATAAGGAGCAACATAAAATCCTCTTAGTTTACAACCTCTAGCGTGTTCCTCGCCTCAAGGATATACCTATCCTTGCATAGGAATATCCGTAAACAACCTCTAGTTTCAGCTGAGCATAAAGGAGTTCGCTATATGTAAATGCCATGATCTATAGGTATAGCTATCACATCGAGCTATCGGCAGTTGTTACATAGCTGTCTATAGAATTGAATGATGTTTTTTTGTCACTTACCAACTGATGTAAAATATGTTATGCTCCAACCGACTGTAGATATTTTGACCCTCGGCCATGATATACCGTTCGATGAATTCTCAAGAGCAGCTTAGTATTGCCCCGACCGTGATCACAAAAGGTTGTATTTTTTTAGGGTGGCGTAGAGATTATTAAAGGTGGTCCTAACCTACTTTTTGGCATTCGGTTGGTTACTCATTATCGTGCATCAAAGGGTTGTGAATGGTTGTGAAGTATAAGGGTGGCTCGAGTACTCAAAACAAAAATCTTTGAGCGACTCGTCCAGGCTTTCATCTAGGGGTTGTTTATAGTAACGTTGTATCGTTGACGCATCGCTGACGTGGTATTTCCTGATAAATAACAAAATAATTTATGAAAAACTTAATACTTGTTTCACTCGATTTTATTTATATTTTCAAAGACTTTCAACTATTGCCTTACTATTGATTTCTAGTAGGAAGTGTGATCGATCGAGGTTCTCCTAATTTCAATTGGAGCAACGCGAAAGTTCTCTTACAAAAAAAAAGAGACAGGAAAGAACGGAGGATCGATCGGGACACGTTTAAGCACGTGTTAATAATAATAAGGCATTCCGTTTATTACGCTGGACTACGTTTGCCTTGCCTTGTCCTGTTTCTTCATGTACTTTTGCATTCAACACTGCTCTATGTGATTGTTGCTATGAAATTCCTTGAGTGAATAGTGCATGGGTGATATTGACAGATGAAAAATCATGGTTGCAAAATTTCATAATTTGAAACAGCATTACGGATAGAGAAATTTATTGTCATCTGTGCTGTTAAACTGTTAATGTAAAAAGAAATAAACAATGAAGAGTAACGGTGCTAAGTATGAAAAGTTATCTCCAAGTGATGAGGCTCAAAGAAATCTGAATCAAGAATGCAGTAACGATACGATAGAAGAGGTAAGAATTGTTTAAATAATATGTATCTATATATATATATATATACAATAAATTTTATTAATTTTTAATCTTATCCCTTGTGAAATAAGTTTACCCTACTCGATTCACTACTCACTGCTATAATCTTTGTGTTATATGTCTGTAGATTTTAATCTCAATGTTTGTCAATATTGTATTCCTCATCCATTGTTGTAATTTTTTTTGTAATAGGCCTACAAACTCAAAAACTATTTTTGACAGATAACATTGAATTAGATTGATTTATTGTTCTATAAGGATATTTATAGGGTTTGTGCACAATAGATAAAAATGATTATCTTCAATAAGTGTAATTGAAATGTTATTGTATAACATGAGGAAGGGCTGATTTATCACGTTTTGGACTCTGTCTCGTTTGCGTTCATTTCTTCAGTGTTATCTATAAAGAATAACCAGATAGATCACGTCAGAATTCGATTATTCATATAATAGTAACGAACGTTCAAGTTATGCGAAGTAAGCAGATTTATAAATTATATCATTATCCCTGGGGTGCGTTCAGAAATCTTAGGGGATTCGGGCATGTTGCGTCTCTTTTTATTATCGTTATAACGAAGAGGATAGAATTATACGAGTTGACTTTCGAGAGGGTTCTGAACGTATCCCTGGTTGCATATTCGAGTCAGTTTGTTTTAATTCACAACTCAGTTAAACTATGCTTTACTTTCTCAATTGAGAAAATATTTACATTCTTTTCTCGCTTTGAAATTTTTTCATAATCTTTCATAATGTTTTCTCAATATGTATTCATCTTGTTTAGGAAAAGGGTTACCCTCAGTGTCAACGCTACGTGTATATATTACGTATTTTTAATTCGTGACAGTTGATGCTACCTGCATAAACATCAATGACGTTATGGCGCCGGTCGATACATTTCATTTAGTTCGATTAGTTCGCGAACCTTCGGCATATCGGAGAAAATGGGCCGCTCACAATCACTGTATAGCTCGTGTGATTCTCGGTAATGTCGTATGAAACTCGTGTCCCTGCAACGTGACATATTTGCGTTTGACGTTTGTCGAACTGCGTAACCTCATATTTTGCCGTGACACAACGCGCGATAATACAGACGAGCAGGTAGCGTCTATGGAAAAATAAAATATATATACCTGTATACATTTGGATTTTTTTGAAGATTTATCATGTTACGTTATGTTATATTGTAGCACTGAACCTTATTGAGAAGAGCTTGTAGGTCTGATATTGAACTGAATTGTGTTTCCTATTTAATAGATTAGCACAAATGCTTTTTTTCTTCATAATCATATAAGTAACACTTGTGCATGTATATAATTTAATTTTTAGGGCAGGGGGGGCAACATGTTTTAATTACTTGATGTAAATTTGTATTGCCTTATTCATTTTATATAATGAATTGAGTGATTTGTCTTTAGGTTAGAACATAATGATTATATCTGCCTTTAGTTTTAATAGGGGATATTGCAATTTGTGAGAACATACATAATTGCTATTTGTGGAATCTTTATGACATTTTTCTGCAAAGGACTATAAACGGTTTGCGGATATGTGGTTAACTACTGCTGAGTCTGCTGTGCTGGGTGCAGAAGAAGTAGCAGCTAGGCTGAATGTCGACACCAGGACAGGTTTGGGATGGAGGGAAGCTGAATTGCGTAGGCAGCTAGCTGGTTATAATGAATTTATAGTAAAGGAGGATGAGCCTACATGGAAAAAATATATCGAGCAGGTGAATACTCAATGTTCAGTGTTTTATAGAGTATGATAATGCTTCACGATATTTCATTTTCAGTATTGAAATATTTTGTTTCTAAATTGATTTTGTATTTTCCATACAGTTTAAGAATCCCCTTATCTTACTGTTGCTTGGATCTGCTTTTGTCAGTATATGTATGAAACAATTTGATGATGCTGTTAGTATAACAGTGGTAAGTATTATTATTATATCTTACAATTGCTCAAGCTGAATTGCCCAAGAAAATACATATTTTTTATTTCCCTTTTCAGGCTATCATAATAGTAGTAACAGTGGCATTCGTACAAGAATATCGCTCAGAGAAGTCCTTAGAAGAATTAAATAAGTTAGTGCCACCCACTTGCCACTGGTAAGTAAAGGAACACATAAAAATCATATTTGGCCAGCGTTAGTATCATACAGCATTTCACGTTGACCAAATTTCAGCTTAAGAGAGGGCCGTTTAGAGACTTTTCTCGCGCGTAACTTGGTTCCTGGTGATGTGGTGTATTTAAACATTGGAGATAGAGTGCCAGCAGACATTAGAATATTCGATGCGATCGACTTAGCAATTGATGAGAGTAGTTTCACTGGTGAGACGGAACCTGCACAAAAATGCACGTCACCTTTACTCAAGACAAATGGTCATACCTCCAAGAGGAACATCGCCTTCATGGGCACCTTGGTCCGCTGTGGAAATGGCAAAGTAAGCCTCAATGCTAAACATGGCTGTTCCCACTATCCTTTCTCAATCCTAGAGAATCTTATGCTTTCGTAACGCAGGGAATTGTAGTGAACACGGGTGAAAAGAGTGAATTCGGGGAGATTTTTGCAATGATGCAAGCCGAAGAAGCACCAAAGACTCCCCTCCAGAGAAGCATGGATATTTTAGGTACACAGCTCTCCTTCTACTCCTTTTGTATTATTGGAGTTATCATGCTTCTGGGCTGGATCCAAGGTAAGCCACTCCTTGAGATGTTCACCATCAGCGTCAGCTTAGCTGTAGCAGCCATACCGGAAGGACTCCCAATCGTCGTGACAGTTACCCTAGCATTAGGAGTCATGAGAATGGCTAAGAGGAAGGCCATTATTAAGAAGTTACCTACTGTCGAGACTCTAGGTAAATTAATCTGCTCCTATGCCTACGTTCTTGAATTATTTTTTTTTTTATATGTATCCAATGCATAGGTTGCGTGAATGTCATTTGTTCTGATAAAACCGGGACTATTACCAAAAATGAAATGACTGTAACAATCCTGGTAACTTCTGAGGGTTATGTGGCTGATGTCAGTGGAGCGGGTTATAATGATCAGGGTAATCTTCATCTACGTAAATGCGACAATATTGACCTTGCTCGTGCTGCTATCAATAATATGTTGGAGGTACAAAGTTTAAATTTCTTATTCGTTAAACTTGTAAAATAGTATTGTTTTTTTTTAATTGTTACTATCGTTACCATCCATAGGTCGGGTGTGTTTGCAATAATGCCATCATACAGAATGAAACACTATTAGGTCAGCCAACCGAAGGTGCTTTGATAGCTGTTGCTATGAAAAACGGAATGTATGGTGTGTCCGAAAAATATCTGAGACTTCAGGAATATCCGTTTTCTTCTGAGCAAAAAATGATGGCTGTTAAATGTACACCAAAGTATGGCGAGGTAAATAAAAGAAATAGCAAATAATAAGGTTTTTATCAGAAGTCACCACACGACTCCTTTTCTTTCTGATTTTTCAGAATAAAGAAGAAATCTTTTTCGTAAAAGGCGCTATGGAAAAGATTTTACCACAATGCACCAAATATTCCGCCAATGGTCAACTGTACTCCCTGAATCAGAAAAAAGAACAGGAATTTCTAACAGAGGCTTATGACATCGGGAGAAAGGGTTTAAGAGGTATTATATTTTATAAAATGATATTATTCATTAACTTATAATTTAATTCCTACAATTATTTTACTAGTTATTGGTTTGGCTCGTGGTTCGTCCTTACAAGATCTAGTTTACGTGGGTCTGGTTGGAATTTGCGATCCGCCTAGACCTCATGTACGCGAGTCCATAACAACTCTTGTGAATAGTGGAGTGAAGATCAAGATGGTCACAGGAGATGCCAAAGAAACTGCTGGGGCAATTGGTGCGTAGTTAGTGTACAATTTAATCATTTTAAATGATACCTGATCATTTAGTGCTGACCAATTCTTATTTTAATAGCTAGTATGATTGGACTCGATACGATTCACATGAGATTGATGTCTGGGGATGAGATTGATATGCTTTCAGAGCATCAATTAGAACAAATAATTGATAATGTCAGTGTTTTCTATCGCGTCACTCCAAAGCATAAGTTGTGCATAGTCAAAGCATTACAGAAGAATGGAAACATAGTGGGAATGACTGGTGACGGTGTAAATGATGGTGTTGCTTTAAAAAAGGCTGATATTGGCATTGCAATGGGTAAGAATGGTACGGATGTCTGCAAGGAAGCTGCCGACATGATCTTGGTGGATGATGATTTTGAAACAATCATGTATGTTTCTTTAAACATTTATTTTAATAAAAGAGAATCATTAGTATGCTATCATTTTGACTAATGAACGTTTATATTTTTAATTAGTGCTGCTATTGAGGAGGGTAAAGGTATCTTTCATAACATTCGTAACTTTGTTCGATTTCAATTGAGCACAAGCATAGCAGCACTTTCTCTGATTGCCCTGGCTACTTTAATGGGAATACCCAACCCGCTGAATGCTATGCAAATTTTATGGATCAATATAATTATGGATGGACCACCTGCTCAAAGGTGAGTAATTACACTATTCACTGAGGGAGAGTACTTTTTTGTTATTTTTATAATCCATAACATGTTTTTCTTGGCAACTTAATTTTAGCTTGGGTGTTGAGCCTGTTGACAAGGATGTTTTGAAACAGAAACCTAGAAATACTAAGGAGCCTATGATCACTAATCATCTCATAATAAATGTCCTACTATCCGCAGCTATTATTATATTGGGTACTCTTTGGGTATATAATAGAGAAGTATGTTTATCACTTGAAACTCAGCTTTGTCGTTTGTTTAAGAATCATTTTCATTAATATATTTTTTTATCGCAGATGACTTCTGGTGGAATTACTGCAAGAGACACTACGATGACGTTCACCTGTTTTGTCTTTTTCGATATGTTTAATGCTCTGAGTTGTCGGTCACAGGTATTACCACGTTCTCAATATTCTATATGAAATTTATTTTCATAATTTAATAATCGATTATTGAATTATTTGTTTTAGACGAAATCCATATTTACTATTGGTGTATTGAGTAATAAAATGTTCCTTGTGGCGGTAACGTTGTCCGTCGTGGGTCAAATGCTGGTCATTTACTTCCATCCGCTGCAAAAAGTGTTTCTAACAGAAGCTCTTACACTCAAAGGTGAACATATATCTTAAATTAAATGGATGACGTTGTAGTAGAAATAACCTCTTAACCTCGGTCTTGCAATAATCTGCAGATATAGTGTTTCTGGTGACATTAACGTCCAGCGTCTTCGTGATTAGCGAGATCAAGAAGTTTCTCGAGAGGCAATTGGAGAGGCGGCGGACCAGTGGCCGATATTACAGTAAGTCTGAAATGGACTTCGTATGACAATTACAGTCGACCGGCGAGACAGAGAAGCCTCACACGGAATAAACAAGGATAGCAATAGTGACAAGTAGTCCTCCCCATTTTCCAAAACTCCTAAATCCTTTACAAAGTCCTTGCCTTGCGTTCTTAATCTCAACTGTTAAACAAGAAGGTAATTCAGTAACTGTTTCTCTGGTTCTCTATAAACACACTCCCCTTCTAGAAATGGCAAATCGGGATGAACTATTGAGATTAGTCTTTTCTAAACTTGTTAGAATTCGAATGAACATTTTTCAGGCAGCAAGATACCTGCCTCGAATTCTCTCTGGATTAGAGATACTCGATTATAGAAGACGAACGCGTAGTGATTGGCAAGGATGGACTTTTCTTATCCCACTCATCTTTCTCTTTGTGAACTTCCCTTACGCTGTTTTTCTCTTCTTTCTTTTATTCCTTCCTTCTATCTTCGTATCTTAAATTTTCATCAATTCGAAAATCCGTTATCAACGCAAGAATTAATGTCATCTCGGACGCCGGGTAAATATTAAATGCAGACCAGAGTCAAAAATGCATTTGAACTTGCAAGTAACCAGTGATTTGTTTAACTGGAGGCTTCTTGAAAAAAGAAGAAAACTGCATTTTTTCCCAAGAAAATGGTTAGACAATGGCGGATTTTTGTAACGAAATCGTCAATTATTCTCGGACAGGCCATTATTTTTGTTTTCTACTATTTATTCTCGCGGTCCACGTTAGATGTTAACTCGATCGCCTAAAACTTCCTGTGAACACTTAAAATACTCGGAAGTCTGTTTCGACAGTAAAATCAAGAATTCTACAGTACGTTAATTGATTAGTACGACGAGAATGATCTCAATAGATTAATAAGACATACCTGCTCGATTCCTGCAAAAAGCCGTATATGAATGAAAGCAAGCAGTGAGTCACAGGACGTTTTACGTTTATCGTGGAATACGCGAGACTGCATTTATTACCTTTTAAAATTTATATTCTAACACGCCCATTGTATCGCGTAGACTACGTTACACTTTCATTTCAAAAGTTGACAAAGGTGTTAGTGCTGTCATTCCATATATTTTAATTGTACAAGTGGCATACCCCATGACTTTATAGAATGTACGTAGTAATTTTATAAAATCCGAAGAACAAAGAAAATACATGACCAAGACATTCTTTTCTGCTTTTTCACTTGCAACGACTAATCACCTGTGAAGCACGCAACAAAATCACACATAAATCACTTGTACAATGATTTAACACTATTTCTCTAATATTAATATCATCGTCGTCGTCGTTTATAGCACTACACGAAAGAGAATTAGTACGATCATATTATAATGAAGCAGTACATTCACACGATCGCTAATTATATAATGGGAACCATATAAAAATCACTATGAAGTCAGTAGACACTTTATACTAGCACACAGCATAGAAGCAGAATCTCGCATACGATTTTTATTCATGGTATAATCACGTTTTTCACCTGATTCTCAAAAGGCACAATATTTAGAGCAAAACTAAAAATGTCAATGGTAAATTTTTATCTAGCAACTACGAATAATACCTAGAAACGCATGTACCAATTTGCAGGCAGAAAAATGAAAGTGGTTTTAAGGATGTCCTTGAAGATCATTTTATTGTAGAGAAGGTACTACATAGACTTTGCAAACATATTATTCTGCGAAATTACGCTACTTATCGTGGTTATTCTTTGTATCGGCGGGCATAATGTTGAAATAATTTTTGTATGGTTCATTTATAAGCGCGCAAGATCGTGGAACATTAAAAAGAAATCTACAGCAATTTTGTTCCACGTTCCTGAAGTCTGTTTATATATCGAAATCAATGTGACTGCATATCGAAATCAATGTGACTGCATATCGAATGTTATTTATTCCGCCATTTCCTGGCATAATCGTTACGTTTTATCCTTATTGTCGTTCACTCATTAAGTTGGCGTCACGATTATGAAAACTTGCGAGTAATTAAGTGGAATGTGATTGAGCGATGTGTTTTCCGCATTGAGAATGGACGCCTACTTGATATCGTATAAATGTGTATTTAAAATGAAGAATGATCATCATTAAATATCTGGCACGTGTGCATCTCTTGCATTCTATTAATTTTAATCGGGCATCGAGAGTGTTTTTACATTCGTCTTACATTGCCATAGTGTAGTCTTAACTACTTGCTTATACATATTTTTGTTTATTCTGCGAAATTAATAAATACGAGAAAACAATAATTGAGTACGTCTAGCGTTCTTAATAAGTCCCATTATCTCGTCCGTAACTCTTTTTTAGTTAAATAATACACTCAGAACAGCAATATAATTACGAGTTTCAAAAATGGGAATCGACGAATCCCAGTGATTCCCCTCGAATTTAAAGAGCCCAAACGCGAACATAATCAACAGCCAGACTTGCTGTTGTGTTGTCACTGAGGTTCCATGTTGGTAGCCAATTAGATCTTGCGTTCCAGAAGTCAGTTGCGGCAGTAGGTGACTTGTTTAACCATGGTTTGGCATTGGGATTAGTAGCGCCATCAGGAAAAAAATTGGTACCACCCACAGCGAGATTTAGAATAATGTAAAACTCTTGGTCGAAGGGCGCCATTTTGGTACCGTATCGCCAAGGGTTCTCGGTTCCTGGTTCACGAGTTTCAAACTGTCCTAAATCCCAGAAATTGGTATTTGGGGTAACTGTACCTATTAATTCATCATCTACCAGGAACGTGATGCTATCTGGATCAAAGACATTAATGAATTATTAAATATGTTAAATAAATGTGGATTGGGGTAAATAATACTTTTAATTCTTACCTGGTGTCCAAATGACTTTGTAAACGTGATAATCTAGATTATATCCTTGCCCGGAAGGTGAATTTTTGAGATAGTGTGCATTTTCATATCCGTTAAGATCGGCATGTGGTCCAAAATGAAGTGTACCTCCTGTCTGCTCTACGCCAATGTTTACGCCATTTTCGTACAGTTGAGTGTTACCACGATTTTCTGTAATATCGATCTCTCCACTTGCAGGCCAAGTTCCGTAAGCATTGTCACGAGGCAGCATCCAGATAGCTTGGAGAAAAAAATGATAAAAATACATTAGTACTCATGGTTTCTGGATGGAAGTCGCGTCTGTGTTAGCTTCGTGCCGACGTTTCGCAAACGTTTCAGTCTGCATCTTCAGGACTAGGAGGCTCCGATACTGAAGCTCCCTGTTGTCAGGAAGTCTTAATACACCTATGGTTGCTCATGCGGATCAGTGCTTCAGCCAATCATAAGTTGTTTTTAGTTGATCAGCTGATCAATTCAATCACAAGTTGTGTTCAGTTGATCAGCTGATCAATTAAAACAACTTATGATTGGCTGAAGCACCGATCCCCATGAGCAACCATAGGTATATTAAGACTTCCTGCCAACAGTCCTGAAGATGCAGACTGAGACGTTTGCGAAACGTCGGCACGAAGCTGAACACAGACGCGGCTTCCATCCGGAATCCATGAGTACTAATGACAGTATTGGCCGCGAAAGCCTAAAATCTCAAAATGATAAAAATACAATTTTTACGTATCATAACACTAAAATTGTGCAATATTTAATTATTGAAATAAAAAGTGACAAAGTAGTTACCTGGCCATAACCAATCTCCAGTAGGCATTTTGGCACGAACATGAACGGTGCCATATTTAAAACTGAAAGAATTAACAGTGCGAAGTCTTGCACTTTGAATTGGATTTATGACATTGTTTGGAGTACCAGTTCTTTCGCAACCATAGAACAATGCATTTGTACATCTAGAATAAAATTATAAAATTAGTTATGATAATTATTTATAAAATTTGATAAAAGCGAATAGTACATACTGATCAGCTGGAGCACCGTTATTTAAGTTCAGTGTACCCGAGGTCAAGAACGCCTCACCATAGGTGTCGGAGGTCAATGTGGGCCGTATCCACAAGGAACCATCAACAGTGTAACTATTACTACGATTATTATGATAGTAATTGAATTCCCAATTCTGTAACATATTAATAATATAGATATACTCAGTACTATTCGATATGATAATTTTGTTCTGATCTGTTACATACTCCTCCACCAGCTGCTGTGATTTCGTGCTGCCATGTCTTAAAGTCCAGGACGTCAAATTCATCCGCGAAGATCAGGTCACCACTGCAATATGGACCTTGAGGGGCTCTGGTACCGCTGGCAACGGTCACGGACTCGCGCACGCAGATTTTACATAGTGCTGTACCGAGTAGACAGTAAACTGTCAGAACCCATGTTATCATCGTGGTTTTCCTGTAACAAATAAAATCCTAACAAACTTCGCCTCCAGTTATGCAAAAAAAATAGGATGTGGTACTTTAACACTAACGTCATACTTTCTGCACTTCCTCAGTAAATGTGAATGTCTGTAAATCTCATCAGCGTTTTATATTCTATTCGAACACGTTGTGGTAGGGGAATTTAAAACGAGCTTGTTCACAGCAAATCATAAGAAATGAAGTTATTAGGTATTGATAAATCATTGATGGTGCTTACTTTGCACACTCACTAATCATTTCCAGCGACATATACAGGGTGTTCGTTATGAAACGCACTGTAGTAACACCATTGCATTCCTTGTCAAATTCTAAAGAATACGTGTATTTTCATTTTTTATTTCATATATCAAAATTTCGAGATAACCAAGGTTGAAGTTGCAGTGATGCGACCAATCAGAACGCGTTTAAACGGAGCGTAAATGACAATTTCACAGGAACTAATAACCGTACAAAACCATGGAAAGATAATGGGGCTAAGGTAACTAAAAAAAAGTTTAATTATAAAATGATATTATTTATATTGTTCTGTTTTTTTAGGCTTTACTGAATTTTTGGAAAGACAAGCAAAACTGGAAAAGTAGTTGGCATTCACCGAATACCTCGCTTCAGATAAATTCCATTGAGATTACAGCTGAATAAATATCAGATTGATCCCATTTTGAAGCACCTGGCATGTATGTGCAATGTCGAACATCTGTTAATACATATCTTAAAAGAAAAATAATAATTCTTAAATATTATCTTAATAAGAGGATCTAGAAATTTGTAGATTCTTTAAAAATACCAACCAAAACCAAATTCTTTATCACAGCATTAAATGTACAATCACATTAAATCAATCTGGAGAGGTGTTTAATCTTCGACAAAGGGTTGAACAAGCAAATCGAAAATTCCGAGATTGCTCATTATAAATTTGTGAATTAGTACATATACAGGGTGTTCGTTATGAAACGCACTGTAGTAACACCATTGCATTCCTTGTCAAATTCTAAAGAATACGTGTATTTTCATTTTATATTTCATATATCAAAATTTCGAGATAACCAAGGTTGAAGTTGCAGTGATGCGACCAATCAGAACGCGTTCAACGGCGCGTAAGTGACAATTTCACAGGAACTAATAACCGTACAAAACCATGGAAAAATAATGGGGCTAACGTAACTAAAAAAAAGTTTAATTATAAAATGATATTATTTATATTGTTCTGTTTTTTTTAGGCTTTACTGATTTTTTGGAAAGACAAGCAAAACTGGAAAAGTAGTTGGCATTCACCGAATACCTCGCTTCAGATAAATTCCATTGAGATTACAGCTGAATAAATATCAGATTGATCCCATTTTGAAGCACCTGGCATGTATGTGCAATGTCGAACATCTGTTAATACATATCTTAAAAGAAAAATAATAATTCTTAAATATTATCTTAATAAGAGGATCTAGAAATTTGTAGATTCTTTAAAAATACCAACCAAAACCAAATTTTTTATCACAGCATTAAATGTACAATCACATTAAATCAAACTGGAGAGGTGTTTAATCTTCGACAAAGGATTAAACAAGCAAATCGAAAATTCCGAGATTGCTCATTATAAATTTGTGAATTAGTACATATACAGGGTGTTCGTTATGAAACGCACTGTAGTAACATCGTTGCATTCCTTGTCAAATTCTAAGGAATACGTGTATTTTCATTTTTTATTTCATATATCAAAATTTCGTGATAACCAAGGTTGAAGTTGCAGTGATGCGACCAATCAGAACGCGTTTAACGGCGCGTAAATGACGTCGCGAGCCAGCCCGCAAGGCCTGCTTACACTAGGCCAATAAGACTAAGAGTATCGTCGTAGTGTTCCGGTTTATCTGCATGTAATTGAGTAAGATACAAGAGACGATACTTTTAGTGTCATTGGCCTAGTGTAAGCAGGCCTTGCGGGCTGGCACGCGACCTTATTTACGCGCCGTTAAACGCGTTCTGATTGGTCGCATCACTGCAACTTCAACTTTGATTATCTCGAATTTTTGATATATGAAATAAGAAATGAAAATACACGTATTCTTTAGAATTTGACAAGGAATGCAACGATGTTACTACAGTGCGTTTTATAACGAACACCCTGTATATGTACTAATTCACAAATTTATAATGAGCAATCTCGGAATTTTCGATTTGCTTGTTTAATCCTTTGTCGAAGATTAAACACCTCTCCAGTTTGATTTAATGTGATTGTACATTTAATGCTGTGATAAAAAATTTGGTTTTTATTGTTATTTTTAAAGAATCTACAAATTTGTAGATCCTCTTATTAACATAATATTTGTGAATTATTATTTTTCTTTTAAGACATGTATTAACAGATATTCGACGTTGTACGTATATGTCAGGTATTTTAAAGAGGGAACAATCTGATATTTATACAGCTGTAATCTCAATAGAATCTATCTGAAGCGAGGTATTCGGTGAATGCCAGGTACTTTTCCAGTTTTGCTTGTCTTTCCAAAAATTCAGTAAAGCCTAAAAGACAGAAAAATATAAATAACATCATTCTATAATTAAACAGTTTTTTTAGTTACCTTAGCCCCATTATTTTTCCATGGTTTTTTACGATTATTAGTTCCTGTGAAATTGTCTGGAAATTCACGAATACCACCAACAGCAATTCCTAGTGTAACGTAGAACTAAAATTCGTAAAAGTATTATAATTCTTTAATTGTTATTAAACACTAATAAAACAATGATATAATTCATACTTCTTTGTCGAACGGAGCTATGTTGCCACCCTTACTCCATATGGTTTCACGACCATAAAGTACTTTATTGGGTGGTCGACACGAACTTTTTCCTTTGCCATCTACTTTGAATGTTAATTCGTCTGTAAAAATTATTCGGCTAATATAATAAAGACACAAATAAAATAAAATGCTATAACCTGTCTAATATGTTACCAGGTGTCCATTTCATGCTATATGTATGAAAATCATCCGACCAAACTGTCCCTCTATGTATGTAAGGTATAAATGGTTGCGTAAAAATTCCTAAATTATCAGGCCAATACATACACCCTCTATAAAGAGCCATTTGCCCATAATTTAATGACTGATTATTTCCAAGCTTCTCATTGCCACGCGAAAAGGCAATTATTATTCGACCAGATATATACCACAATCCATATTCACTGTCTTTTGGCTCGAGCCAGATAACTAAAAACACATACATATATCATATTTTTACTATATCCTACTAATATAATAACAATAATCATTACGACTGTCAATCTTACTTGGATATATCCAATCTCCTTTAGGCATTTTAGCACGGATTTTGACTTCCCCATAGCGAAACGAAATGGACTCCCTTGTACGTATCCTTGCAGCCAATACTGGTGGTAAAACCTGTCACATATTATTTTAAAAATAGAAAAACAGCTCAGATCAGTTAAAAGAATTTATAGCAAAACTTGACACTGACCTGAAAACTCATTGAGTTTCTTGAGCATTCTCCTCCATGTATGGATGCCGTGCATCCTTCCAGATGTAAATTGCCTTTACCATTTTCTCCAACGTTCTTCAATAGAGTTGGTTTTAAATGTAAAATTCCATCGTTAACATAAGCAGTCTGATTTAATTTTACATAAGTAACAAATTCGTAATCCTGTAATAAAACTGTATTTAAATTTCATTCTTTTATAATTTTTAATATAATAATACCACTCACTGGTTCTGTTGGGATGCGAACGTCATACTTCCAAATATCAGTATTAATAAAATTAAAATTATCTTTCAAGATTATTTGACCACGACAAACATGTTTACCATTAACAGTAGTTTCACTGATATCTTGACAGTTTAATATATTCTCATTGCGTCCAGCCAATGGAGCATCTGCACATTAAAGAAATTATTTGTTTTGTTTTTAATTATACATTTTTTCAATTGCACTTACCAGTTGGAATATAAAAATTTGGCAAATCTCCTAATTCTTTATATTGTGCTGACAACGCGATATTGTACGTTGAAATAAGCAGACACCAACATATATTATTCATTCTCTAACATGCACTAGATTAAAGATAAAGATTTTATCAATACTGATAAACAACACCTGACAACACTTTACTATTTTGGTATTACTGTTCTCTCCAGCTTATGCGGATTCTAATAGCTATGCCAACTTGGGGAATTTCCAATCCAGCTTGTATCACGACGTACAGTCGTGTTTTTATTAATTGCGTCATCTTGGGATCTCCCTCTTTGGCATTTCCGTCTGATGTATTATTCATGTTTTTTATTTAGTATTTCCTTTTCTGTGTTTCCTCTTTACGATAAAAGCCGAGAGCGAATATATATTGTAACCAATACATCCGAGGATATTCGTATCGCGGTAATAATAAGATCCCGCTAACCCGAACAACCTTAAATATCAAGTAATAACAATTCGTAGGCATCGCGACGCTCAATTCTTCCGCACCTCTCAGGCCCCCTGGCCTACCGTTGACGGGTATATAAACGGCGACATTTCGCGACTCGAGCATTCTATCACCTGAGCTAGCTAGGTTACCTTTAGTATAGTAAACGAGCAAACCGTCTCGGGCAAGCGGGCAAACCGTCCCACTTGACCATCATATCTAGAGGTACTTCTACTCTTGTAATCCAGCAAACCATCTCTTCTGCCAGATAGAATCAATCTCTGCATTTCAGTCGGACCGTCACTTTGACACGTTTGATCATTGTGCCATTTCCGCTATACATGCTAACTTTGTTTAAAGACTTGCACAACTAGCTACTTTTCGAATGAGACTTCTCACCTCGCCAAGATAGCAACGTTGTTTTAGATAGGACCACGTCTACCTGTGATCACCAGTTCCCATGTGGAAGACTGCTCAACAGCACGACGCTTATATTCTAACGAGTCAACTCTGTAATCAAATTCCGCTGGTCGGAGGCTGCTTTCAGACACGATTCTATATTTCATTTATAGAAAAACAACTAGGGTCAAAATAGAATCACACGAGAGTAGACGGACCTATTATTTCCGGTCCCGTCAGACATATCGTGTAGGTAAACCGCGTCTTACAATCATTATTTCTTTCCGCTTACGTTTATATCTATTCTTCGCTTACTAACATCCAGCATTCTCTAGGCTGGACTTGCACTAACCCTGCTTGTATTCCGTTGTAGGGCAATATATCTTTCTTTTGTAATTTGTAAAACAAAATCTCACTTTTATTTGTTCTCCCAGATATCTTTCCTAAATTCCTAACAGTCGATTCTGGCTCGAACCCGCCTTTTTGGCACGATCCGGAGAACCGTATCGTGCGAATAAGGTTACAATATATACACATAAATACATAGTCGCGAAGAGACTGGTTACATATGCACACACATACGGAGGAAAAATTATAATATAATTTTTTTTTTATAATTTGTATATTATACAACAAAGATCAGAGTCCAAGAGATAGTCAGAATTTTTGTTATATAGTAACAATCATAATTTCTTGTAAAAAATGTACAATCTATTTTATGCAATCTATACTTATTCGAGGACGCTATACAACATACTTCGGGTCAGGGGTTCTATCAGGATTTACATAGTGATTGAGAGTTACAAGTACCGTATCATCGTGAACACCGGAGCAAAAATAATTTCTCGATTATATTTTTTATATCTTTTAATCAGTGTATTCCTTCTAAGGCTGTGTAGGTTCTATACTGGTACAAGTCTGATCCTCCGTATCCGTAAAGGAGTCGACCTCTTCCATTTTCATCGTAGAAAGGATAACGGTACTTTGGCCTGCGATAGAAAAAATATCCACGTTATTAAACAGAATTCCTCGTTTAAGAAATCAAAAGTTAGAAAGATCATCGTTACCTTTCGAAATATTGAAAATTAGGAGCTCTAGGTTGAGCTATTGTTGCTGATGAATGACGAACGATACCAATTAGTACGAATAGTACAATCGCATAGATCCACTGTATATAAGAGATGACAGAGAATATTGACAAATGATAAGAATTAATTCAAAGATAAAAAATGTACATAACATCTTAAATAAACGTTCTGGGAATCCGAGTTAAAATTGGAAAGCGTACGGTTGCCCTTGAACAGTTCTAATTTTTTGCTACTATACACTTTTACCTTGACCATAAATTTCTTTACTTACGTTCAAATATTGCGCCATAATTGTTTGATACTGTGGATTTTATATAGGATTAATAAAAATCCTCGAAATCCTTAATCAAGTGACAACGGATGTTGTCGTGAACGTACACCGTGACGAGTCGTTTGATTCTGTCGGTTCTTAGCTGTTGAAAAGTCATGGAATTCATCGAGAGAAGGGGAAAGGAGTGAAAGTTGTATGGCTGTAGGTAAGTAAGCGATTTACAGGCGATAGTCACGTATACATATTATTAGTATTATTATAATGCGATTGCCGCAAGAAGAAGACCTACGTTTCGGCACGTTAACGTATTCCGTTTTATAAATTAATATGTTTTCCTAAAATTGAATACGTATACAATGAGCCATTGATTTAAAAAATCCAGAAAAATAGTACTTTTAATGGCAGAGGTTGTATCATATATTTTACATGCATACATTATTGGTATCACTGAACCACGGGAACAGTTCTTTTATTATAATTCCTTATGCACTATTCCAAAGAATTCAATGAATATGCGTATGAGAGTCGAAAGTGAACTGTTGGTCATGATCAGAATTTCGTACCCATTTAAATGAACGGGAAAGTAAAGGAAGTTCGAGGCCGTAGTCGCTTTCGCCACTTTTATCGAACGCCATTTCTTCCTACGACTGTACCCCATGGTCCTTTAAATCCGACTCCCATACCCAGCCTAGCAATAAGATCTTCTCCAAGTTTTCCATTCAAGGCTTCAAATTGAACCCTTCTCTGTTTTCCAAGATCAGGATCAAATTCCCACTGCGTCCTCTGAATAAATTATTATATATTAGTATTTGAGTATCGACCATTTTGATAGACAGTAAACAATAATAAATAGCACCTCATGTATTACTGGTACACCTGCCACATTATTCTGAATGAGATCATGTACAAAGGTCAGGACGGATGCTGCCTCTATTCCTGTCTGTACCGTTAACACTATTACCTGCAATTTATATGTATATGTATATTTGTATAATATCAAACTTTAAATCCAGTTGGTTTGGTCACGTGACACCATTTATTACCAGGGTCAATCTCAGGTCCATATTCTCTGATCCTTCTTTGAACGCTTGCGATATAAGACTGATGTAACTCGCATTTAATACCAATGATTCCTGTCTCGTAGAAGAGATTTGCTGAGTAAAGGGGGAAGCCTAGAGTGAGTGAAAGTAAAAATTCAAGAATAAGAAGCAAATACAGAACTTTAAGTTAGGTTATTGGGGAGGTATGACAAACCACGCATGCACCTCGTATCGAGTGGCGGCGCTAAATGAATGACAATTACTGAAATGATTGATCGTTCTATGGATAAGCTAATGTCGAAACATTGTCACGATTCGATAGAAGTCAATAAAACCAATGAATGCGTTCAGGATGTCACACATGTTTGTTATCGTTCTTCGAAGACAGTTACTAGTTTTCAATCATCAGGCCAATCATGCGGATCTTCGTAGGAATTTTCCTTTTTTCTTTGGTAAGACTGTTTTTTTCCATTCCAACGTTTTGTATTTGGCGTACAAAAATTTATATTGTATTTATAGTTCTGCTCTTGTTCTGCTACGGTGGATGATCTTCTGCCTGGTATTATCTCCTTCGGCAATGAAATAGTTACTGGATTTAATAAGGGTATTGCTACTATTCGTCAATATGCTCTGGGACCACCAGGTCCTGAGAAACAATATATCGAATTTCGACCTGACGATGGACCGCGTGCTTCTTTTGAATATCAAAGACGTTATGGTAGGCGGGGTGAACGTCTTATAGAGATGCTAGGATCCGGTGTATTTACACAGCCTCCAGTTCACTTCCAACAAAATGCTCCATTGAGACATCAGTGAATGTAATGACTAAATAAAGTATGTGTATTTATTTCAAGGGAGAATAATAATGTCTAATGACATTATGATAAAAGAATGATACTGGTAATAATATACAAATTAATTTATAATGCCCAAGTTTGGACGCTCAGTCTTTCATAATCATTTATTTAAGAAATCAGGTTTATGTATCACCTACATGTTAGAGGGTTCATTAATAATATATGGCCATGTGTAAAAATGTTCAAATGTTTTATTAAATGTTGATTCGTTATAATAAGCTTGTCTCATTCTATCAGTTTCCATCCTGATCTTTATATCCGAGAAAATGAAAAATCGGTCATCATATGAAATAATGTTAACAAATGTTCCATCAAATATATACGATGCCGAAGATTCAATTTTCTTTTCTCAAACATATTCATTCGTATAAATCTGGTACTAAAGGTTCACTATATATTACTGGAAGTGTAGAGGTTACGTTTCAGGCCCTTGTGGATAACGTGAAGTTAATAAAAAAACTATGTCATCCTTACGAAATTCCGTCTGGCTGTTCTCTCTCGAAACACTTTTACAAGTTTAAATAATATTACTTGCAACGGTTCCTGCTTTAAAAGCATGATAATCTTCAGTAGTCCTCATCTAAAGGTTTACTAGAGTTATCTCCTCTTATACTGTATGAGGAAAGTATTTTAATTCGTTTGAAGAATTACCATTGACAAATCTATGCGGTGCTAATTTTTGCGAATAATTGTTAGCTGTAACCAAGATATGTTACACTTATAAACTCATAAACGGAAACAGTTTCAAAATTGAGGAGAAGCAAATAACTAACGATTACAATGATTTTCTTTGTTGGATGTCGTGTGATGTTGGGGATAGATGCTTCACGAACACTAAAAACTGAATCAAAATAACTCCCACTGCAACTAGTCTCGAAAAGGGGTTAAATAATTTCAGATACTAAGACCAGACATAATGCTCTTTAAGATTTAGAAAAATTCTAAAGAGAAGCTCACATAGTTTCAGTAGACTACTGATCAGGTTGCTCCGGATTTTGAGATGGGTTTCCTGCTAGATTTCCTACTCATCCTTATAGTCTCAGATTAGTTTTCTCTGTCTGAACATCCATAGGACATCCGAAGTACATTTTGAATAATATATTACATAACAAAATTTTAATATTAGATTACCCAAATTTACATTGTACGGAAATTATTAGAAAGGTTCGCCACTGTGTCGCTCATTTTCTGCTTCTATTGTACCTCTTGTCCGCACGGTCCCCTGTTCTACTGTGGGAGAAGCAGCCAGCGAGAATAACCGGTCAAGTAATGGATACAGACCGGTTTGAATATCACAAGAGAATATAACAGTATTGGGACGATGACATCTCGATTTTGATGTCGACCAGTTTTTAATGTACACAGTTCAACGTATAAAATCTACACATGAAGTGACGTGCGATTATGTTAATTTTATAATAAAATAAATCTTTTTCTTCTTTAGAGATACTCTTTTTGAAGTATCCACTTTAACTGTAGTTTATTAATTCCTCATAGTGACGATGAGACCCTATAGATTGAATGATGCTAAGGGTCATTTATAATGCCCAAATTTTTATGTAATCGATTTCAAGAGCTGTGGAATCCTCTTTCCATGTCTCATGCCATAAGTTAGTCGCAGTGAAGAAGTTGAAAAGCGCCTAAAGTGAAACAAAGTCATATAAGATATATGTATATCGTATAGATAATAAATTTACTTTTTATGCTATTTATACCTTGGAGGCGATATTACGCCAGGGTTTTCTGTATCCATTACTGGTACTGTTGTCCGCAAATTCACCATATCCGCCCACGGCCACGCCGATGGTTAAGTAATACTGAACAAGTACAAAAAGAGAAACATATTGTTATGCCAGTGAGGTAAATAAAATATAAAAACAATTAGCATGTGCACGAATTTTTGTGTAGGAATGCACAATTTATATTATCTCTATTTATTTCTTATTGCTCACCGGCTTGTCGAATGGAGAACTCGTCTGTCGCACTTTATTACCATACTGAGTGCCGTCTACTTTAACGATTATTCTATCCTGTCTCCATTCTAATTCGTAAGTATGATATTCATTAGACCAGAAATGTTGTGAATATTTTTTCGCCATGTATTGCCATCTCTTTGCACCCACGCCCAGGGCATCTATACCACCTGCACCCAGAAGACGACCTCCGACGTCTGTTCCATCAACCATGCGTAATTCCTGATTGCCGGAAGAATAAGCTATCCTCATCTGGGGGGGATTTAATTCCCCGTTTAGAGGATTTAAGGGATCCAGCGTAAGAACTTTGAGAACGTAAACACATTATGGTAATGCAATTATTGGCAATTTTGTATTTGACCTTACAAAACACTTACGTGGATAAATCCAATCGCCACGAGGCAATTTCGCCCGGATTTCTATACGTCCGTAGATGAAATTGAAAGTCATTTTTGTGTCGAGTCGACCTGACAACACTGGTGGAAGAATTGATGATCCTCTTGCTTGACGATGACAATACTCTGATCCTACTACTTCTGTGCAGCTGTTGTAGATTATTATAAATTAAAAAAATAATTATTTGTTTGCCAACGTTTATTTATGCTTTCAAATGATTTTATTACTTCTCCAGTACGAGGTGGCCATGACGTACGAACTGTGCGTTATACTTCTCTTGCATAAGTGTTGGTTGTATTTTTAATATTCCATTCTTTAATTGGACATTATCTGAATCTTTTGTATAAACGACAAACTCATAATCCTAGAAAATTCTCAATTATCATATCATTTATATGAGAAATCCAGTTTCATAACTCACCGGAGCACCAGAGAAGCGTTCATTGACGTGCCATCGCCATGTCTGTATATTTTCAAATTGTTCATCAAATATTAATTCGCCGGAACAAGCTTGTCGTAGTTCACCAGTCTCCATTTTAATTCTCGTGTCCGAAAGGACACAAGATGGGTTATCAGTTGGAGTAACGTTAACAGGAGTTCCATCGAAATTATAAAATTCTGAAAATCCATACAAGATCTGTATCTTTTGACATATTCAATTATTTTTATTTATTACGAACCGTTTACTACGTATTGTTGATCCAATAAATTATATCCCAGACCCTTATAGACGACGTGAATCCAGTAGTAGACGATATCGCTCTTATGAAGTTGCGTTTGTTTATCCTCGTAAGTCCATAAACCGTTTCGTGCCTTAACAATGTCTCTAGCAATAGTTCCGGCTTCAAGGCCATTAAAATCTTCATTGATCTTCACATGAAAGGCTACTAATGTTATCCCCTCTTCGTCTGTACGAGGAAATAAATGCAATTTAATAAATTCTTGGAATTCTTGCTGATAACTTTATACGTACTCGCATATCAATTACTCAGCTATCTTCAGTTTATAAAATTCATAAAAAATAGGGAAATACAAACTATTTTCATTTGTAAAAGTTACGAGAAATAAAATCATCTTTCAAAGGTTATCGTTGGTTTATCAATTTTAAAAGGAAAGTTTTTAGAAATAATTATTAAAGAATTTTTTTAGATTTTATTGTATTCTAAATTTCAGATTTCCATTGAATTCCTTTACTTTCAAAATAACTTTGTAAACCGTTCTAAACACTAATCGCTATAAGAACCGGAAAATCAAGTTTACAATATTAAATAAGACTAAAAAGGCTTCCGCTTACGTGCCTGGAATGGATATACGTATTCCTTTAGGATGAATCGGTACCACTGTAGCTAACGGCGGTGTATATTGTCCTTTTATTATATCCACTAGGAATGCTATGAAAAATAGCACAAATTCTTTTCTTATATTCATTGCGTTGAACAAAAAAGAAACACTGTCACTGGATGCAATAAAACAATGCTTTAAACGCCTATCAAATCGTAAGCTATAGTTACAACTTGGTGCGAGGCTCTACAGTGCCTCTTGATTCAGCTATAATACAGTAATAATTTGAAATCGGAGTAAAGAAAATCCCTATTTTATACAGTCTGCTTTCCGCAGAGTATAGAGAACGTGCACCGTTCACGATTAGAGCTGTAATACGCAGCAAGAAGACAGCAAGCGTGCTTGAAATACTGGAAGCCATTGATTCTCCTTAGAATCACGGTCGTGCTTTGCGATTGGCGGAGACTTATTTTAATGACACATCGCCTCGTATCGTGGGAATGCTGTTTCCTTATTTTAGATGTTTTTTTTTGTAAATATAAATTACATGGGACCTTTGGAGGTAAAATTATCTAAGTATCAATTAAAATAATATGTTTAAATTATTTAGGAAGTTGCGTGACTGTAGTATTCTAATGTAGCCTTAAATCTTTTTTTGTCTTCATAGAAAAAAGTTTATTATATTTCTCAAGTAAATACATATAATTTTTCGTAATTAACGGTGCGTGAATATTCCACCTCCCAGTGATAAATATTTATATGGCCGTGCCCGTGTTCTTCCTCTTACTGTATGGAAGAAGATCTTCTCACGAGGTGCCATACACTCAGTCTCTAAATAAATGTCAAAACATGCTCGTAAACGTTGCAATTGAGCAGAGAGGGTTGGCGGTTTTTCCCACATAACATTTACTTCCCTTTCGATATCGCGTAGAATGTCTGGAGATATTGGTACGGTTTGATTAATCTTGATACCAAAAACTGGCATCACCCTTGGATAATCTGGTTTAATAGCGATGCGAGATACAAGTTCACCTAAAAATATTTTTACGGTTTTTGTATGCAGTAAGACATATATTTTCTGAAATTATGTTAATGATAGGGTGTACGCACTACTTCCTCGACGTAGGACAGCTTCGTAGAATATATCAACTGGTGACACTAGACCCTGTTGACAAAATGGTGGCATGTCCGGATAACTGGAATAACTCTTCCATGTTATTGTGGAAAACCTATACAGACTTGTAGACACCTTCTGCGGCATGGGGTCGACGTTGTTGGTGAATATTGACAAATTTCCGGATTCTAATTGACGAATTTCCGCGCACAATTCTAAACGCGCTCTTACGCGTCTCTTTATCTCTTTCAAGACACATTCTACGCTGTCCTGTGCGAGTACTTGATTTGTAACCTGCCAAGACAATGGAGTTTGAATATTTGATTTTATCCATTGAGAACAAATACAATTTGTAATTAATAGGAGCACCTTTTGTTCTTGAGGGTCAGTAGATATAAAGTGTAAACCCGCCATTCGTTGGGCCCATTTATAGGGAATTCCTACTTCCAGTGTAGAGAATGGGCCCAAATTATGTCTTAGTAATTGGTAATGATTCGCAGGATTGGGGCTCTCCAATCCAAAATCTTTTGGATACAATTCGCGTAAGATAGAGTCGGATACAAGCATGTCCCTGTTTTATTGAAAAAAAACTGTAGAATTTTGAAAAATTTGCGCACATCTGTGGATTCTAATATATGCTTACCCTGCACTTATTCCACCGACATTGTCTGCATCAAGTTTTGATTCCACCGTGATAACTTTCAAGAAAGTCATATAATAAAATTGTAACGTCAATTTTGTATCCATCTTGAGTACAATAATAATCTTAACGCTAAGTGGATGTCTATGTAGAAGTCTCGATCGTTTTTCTTCCTGTCTGGCTTCTTTTGACAGTCTGTGGTGTCTCTTTTTATGCACCGGAATTTCTTCCACGATATTTTCTGACTGCGTTTCTGCATCTGAATCAGATTCTTGCGTGCCCTCTTGATCGTTTGATCGTTTCGCGTCATCATCATCACCCTCCACACTCACCACAAGAGACGAATCTACAAGACATAAAGTTGAAGAACAATTTATAGATTTTGAACAAATTGTTTTGTATATTATTTATTGTTTCATACCATAAGCGTCTCTATAGGCAGTAGCTTTGGCATAGAGAACATATAAAGGTGACGCCAGCAATGCTGCTTTTTTATGCTCCTGCCTAACTTTGTCCAACGGAAGACCAAGGCTATCCTGTAAAGGCTTGCTAGCCTATCGGCAAATTATTGTAGGGTTACACTGTTGCAAAGTTATGAAGAACTATGCTTGAAATAAAATATATTTACTTCTAGGATCAAACGTAGTTGTGGAGCCAGATTATCAAGTCTTGTCTGTTTAGATTCTATACCCGATGCTGCACTTTTTTTACTTTCTGTGAGTTCATCGCATAAAGCTGCAAGTTGTTTTCGTTGAGTCAATTCCCATTCTAAACGTGCAAGTCTTAATTGATGTGGATCATTTTTGGTAATATCCTGTTAAACGTAAAGTATCAATATTTTACTGGATATTTATAACTGCATTGTCAAATATCAAATACTTACAGGTCTTGAAACATTTTCTGGTGCTTCCTTATAGAATTCTTCCTCAGGTACTAATTCTATAGATTCGTCTTTAGATCTACATAAAAATTTGTGAGTTATATCTTATACACATCATTGGAAATTCAATAAAATATTATATGAAACATACTTGAATTGGAGACATTTTACAACTTCTTTTTTTAGATGCATAACTTCATATAATAAATTTTGCAAATGAAGATGTCTACTATCGACACTACTTTTTGCTGATATAAGAGAATCTCTTGCAAATTTAGTTCTAAATTTCTCCATTCGATTAAGCTTTTTCAATTCGATAAATGCTAAAGCAGTAGTAACCTGAAGCTCATGTACGTCGGTTTTTGCCTAAAATACATAATGTGTAATTAAATTTAAAAAAATAAATGGCCTAAGAAAAATATGAAAAATTTTACGAACACAATCGTCTCCACAGCCTTTCAATTTTGCTATATTTTTCATAGCCTTGCGTATGTTTTCACATGTTAACAAGAAACTCTCTGAATCCTTCTCAGAAGATCGTTCGTGAGCTTCTTTCTCCTCATAATTTATAATAGCCTAAAATAAAATAGTAATAATCCTACATTCTCAAATAATATTTCTCTTCTAATCAATAAATAAGTTACTTACCTTGTATATATCACCATCTTTCACAGTATTAGCCGTAGTACTCCCTATAGATTTTCTTCTTTTCTTTGAACTGTCTGATTCATTTTCCTTACCCATTATTTCCCACTAAGAAGTTGAGTAAACGTTTTCGAAAATCTTAAATAATTTCAGAACACAATTTATAGGTTACGTTCACCCGTAGTTCGCGAAGCGCGCTTCCTCACGAGAGAGGGAAAAGGTGAATTTAGAGTAGGGATATTAGATAACTATGTTATATGTTTTAAATGATAGTAATAACCAAACCTGCTTAAATGCTCCTTAGAATTGAATAATTTAAAAAAAGGAAGAATAAAAAATGCTCAACTATACGTACTTAAACAGCAATTATTAATCAATCCGATACTCATATAATTTACCACACAAGCATACATAAGATATCATGACATAACACAATATATATAGTAAATTATTATAGACAATGCAATGGTAATCAACAAATAATAAATATAAATCAATTAAAAGTTTATTTTACCAGAATAGAATATTATAGACACTATTAAAAGTCCATTAATTAAATATCATCTCACAGGAATTAATAAAATGGTGCTTGTTAAAGAATCATGTAGTAACACTAATATATAATACTTCATTGATACGAACAAGTGGAGAACTGGTCATCACGCCTTAATTACCTCCTAGCAATTATAATAATTGTCCATGTGGACAAATAAACCGTATCGCGTGGACAGAATAAGTTTCTCTAAATGAGTAACTCTAATAAGCTAAGTGAAGCAATATTTAACGAAGTTCCAGTATGTTTCTTCGACTACGCGTGTCGTTTCCATAGATACCAGAAAGTATGGCCGTTCGCTTAACAGTTCATGAGTGACGGCTGGCACGAGTAGCTGGAATCGAAACGTTTCTCAAGTACTTCTCCAAAGTTTCATTTGCAATTCAAACGTAAGTTCATTATACTAATTGAATATTACGCACAAATGAATTTTAATATCGCTTGTTGTTTATCAGTATGATTCTCTTCTAATTTTTAAGTGTTCTGCGTGTTTCTGCCGTACTAGGTGTTTCCTTGCTCGTCTATAACCTGAAGCCACAATTAATAAGGAATGACAGTACTACTACGGTCGAAGGGAATGAATATAAGATTACCTTAGCTGTGGTAAATTGAAGACCTCTTTGACGGTTATTGCACTTCACACTTCTAGAAATATTATCGGTTTATTTTGATATTAATATTATAATGGTCTTCGTATACATAAAGAAGGTCCTTGCGTAGAAACGAGAACGGTTCTTAGGATCTTGAGAAAAATCCATAGAATCGCGTGTCTAAGTTGCCGAGAGTCGCTCTGTAGTCTCGACATGCAAACTTAAGAAAATACTAATCTCCATATTGGCTCGATATATTCTGCCCTACTTCGCCAATATCTTGTATTTTATTTCACGCATTTTATTTTGGAGTACATGAAAATTTACAGTTGACACTTGGAGTCTTCCCTTTTGGAGTAAAAAAAATGAAACTTATAATTTTTTAGTTCTCTATTACAATAAGGATGTCAAAATATCATATTTTTATCAAAATCATTTACATAAAAGTATCTTTATACTATATCATTCATAAATCCTACTACTAACATAAGCATATAAATAATACTATATACTGTATTGACATATAGTTATCGGTAGTCTCGGCATGCAAACCTAAGAAAATGCTATATAAATAGTTTTCTAACATTTATATATCTATAAATAATTCACTAGCAAGTATCCCGAATGTCGCACGAGTATCGTATCTACGGCAGTAGTTGAATCAATACATTGTCTTCGACCCTGGTATCTAGCAATGCCACTGAAACTCGTGAATTATGTAATATCTTGGTCTTGGCCATTACGGAGCCTCTGACTTAAGAACTTACCTTAGAAATGATATACTATATAGAGTTAGTTTACAGTCAGCAAGAGGAAACTCCCAGGTACAGTATCTATAGTTATTAAACATTATTGGACAAAAGGATCACACTCAAGGGTAACTTGAATAACTCAGTATAGGTTCATCAACCTTAAAATTTATAGTTAAAAAGTTTCATCGTTGACCCAGCTTTTGGTCTATTATTCGAAATGCTGAAAGATTAATGACAAATCAATAAAATATACATTTAACACGGCACAAGTGGCACTCACGACTTTAGACTTTTTAGTAATAGTCTATTCAATAAATATTGTACCTATTGAAATAATTTGAGATTGAAATTTAATTCCTGGTTGATACTAGTGATAAATCGATTTTCCTTTTTATGTACAGCCATGTGAGAAGAAATAACATTACGTATAATGGCGTCTGATGATGACTCCGTAATACTACGTTAATGATTCGTCGGAGAAGCAAGGATTTCTGATAAGATTGATCCTGTTAAATTGCCAAAAATTGAAAGCAGGATGAATCGGTATATAACAATGAATCAGCTAGGCGATGGTACCTTCGGTTCTGTCGTCCTTGGTGAACGTATTGATACAGGGGAGAAGGTGGCTATTAAGAGAATGAAACGAAAATACTATTCTTGGGAGGAAGCGATGAATCTACGTGAAGTTAAGGTTTGTTTAAACGTAATGTTAAAGTTCGAATTTATGCAGAATGTGTAATGTAACGTAAATTTTGTTTAGTCTCTGAAGAAGCTGAGTCATGCCAACGTAGTGAAGTTAAAGGAAGTTATTAGAGAAAATGATGTTTTGTACTTTGTATTTGAATACATGAAGGAGAATCTTTATCAATTAATGAAGGACAGGTATTCAGAATATTTTGATATTTTCATTGGGATATGAGATGCATATATGAATTATTATATTTTTTATTTATTATAGAGAGAAGCTATTTCCTGAACCTGTTGTTAGGAATATGGTTTACCAAGTCCTGCAGGGTTTGGCATTTATGCATAAACACGGGTTTTTTCATCGTGACATGAAACCAGAAAATTTGTTATGCATGGGACCCGAACTTGTTAAAATAGCAGATTTTGGATTAGCAAGAGAAATACGATCACGGCCACCTTATACGGATTATGTTTCAACACGTTGGTACAGAGCACCGGAAGTATTACTGCATTCGACAACCTACAACAGTCCAATAGACATATGGGCGGTTGGATGTATAATGGCAGAACTCTATACATTTAGTCCACTATTTCCTGGAAAGAGCGAGATAGATGAGATCTTTAAGATCTGTTCTGTTATCGGTACTCCCGATAAGGACGATTGGCCAGAGGGTTATCAATTGGCAGCAGCGATGAATTTTAAATTTCCAAACTTCACGCGGACTTCCTTAAGCATTTTGATACCAAATGCTAGTCAGGAAGCTGTTACACTAATGGAGGATATGCTGCAGTGGAATCCAACAAAGAGACCCACTGCCCAACAATCGTTAAGGTACAGTTTTAAAGATATTTCACATATTTCTCATAAGCGATGCCAACTCATACGGTTCTGCAGGTATCCATATTTTCAAGTGGGAGGGCCGAGAGTAGTCAGTAGTAAGAAAATTGGCGTAGGATCTCAGAGAGAGATTCTAGTTAATAGAGTTAACATGGCATTACCACAACCTTCACCACCGCCACCCCAACTTCCGGCAGCACCGGGCATGTTGCGGCAACCGATATCTTTGAGCGACTATGACCAGACGGATGTCATCGTTGGCGGGACGAGTTTACGACCATGTAGGGTATCGGAAATGGTACCGGTACAACCGCGACAGCAGCCAGTGTTGCCGTTATTAAATCATAACGAACGTAAACGTGAAAATTCTGTGAAATGGGACGGCGATGGAATTAAGGATAGTCTCGAGGATGATTTTGCTAATCTCCTAGGGTAGGCATATTAATACATTTGTTTTTATACAGCGTAAGCATATTGAACACACAATGACTTATTTTTTAGAAGTAAAATTATCCCGGACAATTCAAATGGCAAGTACCCAGTCCATGAGAGAATATCTAAGGAGAATCGTGCCAATTGGAATGGTAACTATCCTAACATAGAGAATCAAAAGCAAACAAATGCCAACTGGTCCCTGCCCAATTGGTACGAGCAAGCTCCTGCGAGAAACTGGCGTCAGTCTCAAACAAATTTGAAGAGTACGCGTAAAGTCTCAGCCAAGCAACATTATCTCAGCGTGGCTCGGTACGTCGCAGGCCAGAGCACAAATTTACCTTCCAGGTATCGACAACTTAGAAATCTTGTCCATGAAAATAAAAAAAAAACCCACCCCGCTCTTCTCTACAGAATTACTTTCCATAATAGGAAATCTTAATAAATCATTAAATGCATAACTTTATCATTTAATAGAAATGGCGACGGAGACTCTAATAGATCTGCTTTAAACCATTCCAACATCATAGTCAATGGTACGAGTGTACTTCCATCAGCAGCTCCAGACAAGTTGAATGGCTTCGCAGACTCTTTTTGGACTCCTCGAGAAACTGTGGATACTTTAAAAACAGCCAAACAACATTATATGACACGTAGTCGTTACGTATCCGAGCCAAATGCCAGATTGCCCTACGCCAGTGTCTATGGTATGTAAAAGGCTCGTTTGAACTATACCAATCAATATCAAAATTTTCATCCAATAAGAATTTTTGCTACTACCTTTGCAGAGACAAACGCAGCTACAAACAGGACCGCAGGATTACAGTCCAATCTATTCGGCGGTGTCCTGAAGACAAGGCCAACTGCTGGTCTGCATGGACGTACGGATTGGGCTGCTAAATATCTTAAATGACCTCAAGCAGAATCATTATCCAATGGTAATTCATATATAGAAGCAAACGACAATCGTCAATTCGCCAATGGCGATGCGTATCAAACTGTGATATAAATGTCCTGACGACGTGACCAAATACCTGATTATCCATAACATAGGATATACGTGGTTTTTACTATCATCATCAATTTGGATATCCAATATTGGTTTATCTCTACGATCGTCATAGGACCTGTATAACATTTAACGAACCAGTATTTCCAAACGAATGAGAGAATGAATGAAACGAAATGAATGGTTAAGAGTGACTAAGAGAGTATATAATCAAACTTATCGCATATTTAATATCTGTGTCAAATAATTCGAATTGGCTATATGTATTTCTAGTTTTCTTGAAGAGAGAAACTTAAAAGAATACTCTCAAAGTTCCCTTTTCGGAAAAGATTATAACCAGCTGGTATTATTTTTATGTTAAAAATCCAAAAGACAGCCAATCGAATCGTAGTTCTAGTATGGAAGAGTAATGGTAGTGCCGATTACGTTGTAATAGTTGTATAAGATATTACGCATATATATGTATATATACATACAGATATATTTATTATTTGTACATACTATAATAAGTTCAATGGGAAGCGATCGTGGATGTTTTCAAAAATTGTTAGTCATTTTTCTTTTGATTTTTTTAAAAAATTTGAAAATCCCATTCACGGACGACACCAACGTTAGGAGATTTTATTTTTCACTTTTCAGAAACTCGTGCGTGTCGCCTGCGAGGGATGTAAAGTTCTAACAAAAATTAATAAGATAAACAAAAAAAATAGATGATAAACTCTTGCTCCTTCCAAAAAAAATTACGTTTTTCCATTTTCCTCGCGATATCTCAAGGACCATTCGACGATCCTTTCCCACGGCACTTATTGTTAGACACAATGTTCAGAAATAGGGCATTGCGACGAAAAATATAATATACAATGAAAAGATTCTCTCTCGTTGTGACGTTTTCTCTTTCCACGACACAATCCTTAACAAGTCGGTGTATCCATAAGTCATTTTTGTTCTTTTTCTTTAAACAGAACACATCGTTCGGTATTGAATCGCCTCGAGACACATTGATTTATTAGCCCTTACTGTATATTTATTTGTCTTTTACATAGGTTCCTTTATCTCAATCTGTAACTAGCTACATTTTAAGTATTATTTATAGTTGTACATTGACAATGAGACGTCATAGGATTTTACGGGATGGCATTAGGAAAATTTACCGGACAGTTTAACCTGGACCAACCTGTGATTATTCTTTGAATTGTGTAATATACGTTCAATCCCATTTCCGAAACTATTCTATTTGCGATTATTTTATCTTTAAAAAAAAGTTTGACATCAATTCGCGAGTGTGTTTTAGTGTTTGGAACACTAATTATCTTCTTTCCTTATTGAGGAAAGGAGGCAATCTCAATTTAATCAGTGAATCATTTGAACAATCATATCCTGCATTTACGTATACGGCCATTTTTTTATAATATGAATTTATGCTTATGTTAAACATACAGAGTGACATATAAATGCTGCATGAAAACAGTGTTGATTTCTTGTCGCATACGTGTGAGATATTTTTAGATATGTATACATGTTTCTTTCATTTTTTTCTTTTTAAATGCGTTATACAGATGTGATGATAGATACTAGTTTTCGTAGTTAAAGAATAATAACGAGCCATCTACTGCGATAAGATTTGATCGGCAAATTAATAACAGATACAGACTATACAGAAGTATATGATCTTTTATGGCAATATTTAGATGTTTCTGAATGTTACTTCCTTCCATTTTCTAAACGTACGCCAGTTCTTGCTTTCTTAATTGATATTATGAAATTTCATTATATCCTTCCGTAACTCCGATCTATGTGGATCGGGAATAAGTGAAAAAAAGGGAACGAATATTTTTTTTTTTAAAAAGACAGAGACAACAGTTCCTGATCTGTAAAATATTTTCATCTATGCACAAAGGTCAGATTGGCAATTAACGTACGGTATAGAATACACAAGTAATAAATTTCATCTCGTAAATTTAATATACCTCAATCATCAGTCTAACGATGTTGGATTCTTCGGTAGTATTTACAGAATTTTGCAGTGGAGCTGCTAGTATGTTTCATATATAGGACTATCTAGGTAAAATATATTAGTTTAATTTTATAGAATAGTCCTGTATATTTTGGTTGTTTTCATTTTTAAGTTTTTTATCTCATTGGCAATCATTCTAATCCGGAGAATCCACGTGTTCAGCTAACAACGCTTAAAATCAAAGGATAAATGATTTGTGATTGAACATAGCAAATATTACTATATATAATAGCCAATTGGTCTATACATAGTCGTAAAATTCGTATTTGATCTAATAATTCTGTCCGAATGATCATTTTTGAATCGATACATATTTCTGTCATTCAGTGCCAAACGAATATTGCCCCGTACAGACTTCTTCATTAGCGATGGTTAATTATTGACAGAAAATTCAGATCAACATACTCGAAAAAATGCAACTAATTGCAATCAGCACGATTGCTTTTAAAACCCTGATGCTCCGTTTTATGTGTGTGTTCAATCTGACATACGTTATCATACATTACCATAAAATACATTCTGATACATGATAACCATCTGCAGGTGATAACCATCAATACACTATATACTAATATGGTTAAACAGAGTACTTAGCCTGTCTCAGACATCGGCAATTTTTTTTCATATGGAATCCAATAGGATATTCATAGATCAAACAAATCTTACAAATAGTACACAAGAGCATAATCTTTAGTGGTAGAAGATCCATATACATTTTTTAAATATAATGATTAAAACAACTAATAACACTTCAGAAAAATGAAACGAGGGAAATATAAACATTGGAAGTCAAGAGCACGTTAAGGAATTGGGTACACCATAGGTTCATAGAATTATTGAATGATCGTTCCATGATCTAAGAATTTATTAGGTCCTGAAAAGGAATCGTAATGACTGAGAAGTGAGCAGGGAACGTCAAGACACCAGATTCAACACAACACACAAACGCGCATACCCTAGTGCTGAAGTATCGTGTTACTGATAGTCGCGGTTACATTACTAAGGACTTTAGGAATGGCGGTAGTTGTTGCTTTCATGATGCTACTATTAAGAGGACCCACGGTACCGTTATACATGAACGATGTAGCCAAAGCGGTAGTCAATGCAGCAGCTGTTGTAGTTTTTAATTTTGGAATCCGCGCCACCTTCTCAACTGTAGGAACAGCCGTAGACATAACGCTTGTTAGCAGGATACTTAGAGTTGTATTGCCAATAGGGGTCGACGCTGTAGGTTTTTGAAGTTTTGGACAAATCTGTTTAGCTTGTATAGGTGGCCCTAGACAGGCATCCAACATATAAGCCAGTAAGGACCCCACTGTCAATCCCATGGTATATGAAAGAGTCATGATGTTTCCTAGAAAGTGAATGATGAGATTCTTTCATATGGCAAATGCATATATTATATATGTTACGTAGATTACGTTACTGTCCTCACCGGTTAGCTCTCGGTGCTCCTCGGGTACTTTACTGGGCGCCTGAATCATTGGGACGCTGCCTACTATTCCATTTGTCAGGCCGAGCAATAGTGAAAAGAGTAATGGGTATCCCTCACCAGATAGAACTGGTGCCTTCCTTGGAATGGCGCATAGTAAAAATAGAGGGATCAAGATTGCTCTGGCACCAGAAAAGTATAGTAACTGTGTTCGTGTCCATTCGTAAGGAATGGATGCCAACACCTAGTAAATTATTCAAATGTGCTAAAAGATTTTTTATGATTGTGGATATTCAGATTATTGCAGTTGATATTACCTTTCCAAGCAAATCAGAGGCATTGAATGCAGCCATAAGAATTACTGGCATCCACGATGAGAATTTACAGGATATAATTTCTGATACTATACCAGGGTAGAGGCAGAGTGTCACGAAATATGCAACACCAATACTCGCCATGTAGGGAAATATTAGTTTTGCAACGTCGAGTCTTGCAAACAGACCGCCTGAAAGAATGTTGTATATTATTAGGATACAATTACTTATTTATTTATTTATTCATTGGCCTTACGTTTGATCCCTGCCCATGGTTTGCTGGCTTGGGAACTGTAACCAGCTCCACGCATTACTACGACATCTTCAACCTTATACGTTGGCCCTGCACTTCCTGGTGGATTTCCAGAAGGTGCACTAGGTTCGTAAACCGGGTTACTGAACGAGAATGCCGAGTACTGTGCAGTACCTATAGCAAAAATTGTATTTCAAATATCTTAAGATTAGAATTATAATAAAAAGCGTCAGAATATAATTTGAGATATCCTTAAGATATTTATATATTAGAGTAATTATATACCAATAGTCGTATCAGCACTTCCACCAGCAGAATCGGTACCAAGAGGGCTAGTTTGTATTTTCAATACGCCATACTGTCCTTTTGATGGATCTCCAACTTGATCCAATGGATCCATCTGTCACCAAAGATAACAATGACAAGAATTCAAGATTTAGTAATGACTCTACGTACCAAACCGACGTCCTCAGTCGGTTCTAAAGTTATCCTATTCCTTTCCTGGCACAATGTTATATAAAATTGCACGAAGTCCGTATTCCGTACAACTTGATGCAATACGAAACACATGACGATCGTCATGATTGATAAAACAAAAAACATAGAAGTGTTTCCACGTTCGTCATCGACTAAGGACTTGGTCAGTATGCGGTTAACCGAGACCCAAAATCCTGCAGCACCTGAAAAAACGATATAGTAATGCAATCTTTATTTAAAATTATTAAAAATTTATTAACTATATTAGGAACGAGGAACTTACTCTCTCCAGTCATGACTGCTTGCGTATAACGACTAGGTAACATCGACGTATATCCATAGAAACTAGATTGTTGAACTGCAATAATAAAGAATAATTATTAAAAATTTGTATTAAAACTTATTTCCTCTTTTAATATGTACCTGTACATCCCAAGGACACAATAGCTACAGCAATTAAATTAATAGTGTACGACGTCGCCACTCCAAAGACTTCCCACCAGATTTCACAGATGACGACAAAGTTCAACGTAACAAATGATACTAGGTACCCTGAAACAATAAAATGATGAAATATTATTCTTAAAATAAAATTACTAATTAATATTATTCACTCACCAAACGTGATCCTAGTATTGAGCGACAGTGTCTCCACCAATATATTATTAGCGAAAACGGCAAAAAATGCCATCATGATATAAACGAGTGACATATCGAAAATGACAGTTGTTCCAGGATATCTAGCTTGAAAGTAATCCACAGCAATGACAAAGCTGTAGAAATAAAAGGATCATTAATATATATAATATCACCATTATATATTTCGTAAAAGCCAAGTTATATACATATATGTATCTACATAACAATATCAATCTATATTATTCCGGGACAGACCTGTTGTACGGCAAGAGGAATCCGACTCCAGCAAGTACAAGAGCCAAATAAATAAAATTACATTTATCCACTGGTGGTGATAAGTGAGTAAATCCATTAGTGAATTTGAATTCGTTCATGCCTCTAGCTTTGCCTAGCTGGACGTATCCTCTGCTCAAATTTTCATCCATATTGCAAGAACTGAACTTGTGATTCGTAAAATTTCTACGAGATGTGGTTCATTCTAAATGAATAGTTGATAATCTATCTATGACACTGCACTTTTGATCTGCAGGACTTTTATCAGATATCACCCAGTTTATTTAGATGAACTTGAGTACTATCTACGACTGGTATCTATCGTTAGTAGGACGATCTCACGACAACCCGGTGCAGCCGTACACAGTCGTACGTGGAATGCTGTGCTCCTTGACGAATTGTGCGGTGTGCGTCCAGCAAGCGCATGCTTTGAAAATTGCCGCATTGATTTCTGCGCCAACAGCTCCCACTCGAACGGGGCTTCTCCCTTAGCTTTGCGACGCTGAGCCACCAACGCTTTGCACGTTTGCCCTATTCTCTAGATGAATATTACATACCTATCACTGACTATGATAAATGCTTCAACTTTTTTATAACTAATTGATCAAAACTTACTTACATTAAATATATCTATACAATCTATCGTTATCCGTTTACGACTTTTAGAGACTTCTGAGCATTTTATTTTAACAGGAAATCTTGAAAATGGTGGATATAAGATAGCAGTATCATCTTAGTTCTTTTAGATACGTATTTATAATTATGCTTATGGTGAAAGTTATACACTTGAGGAAGAATATACATTATAGAAATTAAGTGTGAAATGTATTTTTCGACATATTTAGATAACGTTAGGGTGCCGTAAGTATGGTATCCAAATTCTATGTTGCATTGGATAAGAATGGATGATCATGGCGCCTGCTTGTTGAACCTGTGGAATTTAGATGCTTTAGTTTAACTTGTGTAACTCTGGTGGATGTGTGTATCGCGGAAATTGACTTTGTCTTTTGAAAAAAATAAATACTTCAACGAGTATTGTTCAATAGACTTATCTATTCGTTCATGAGTCGGAGCGGTTGGATTCGCGCTTGCGCACCGGTAACGTAGATCTTTCGTGTATGAATCAGCTGATCATCAGATAAAGACGTCCGCCGAAAGTGTTGTCAGTTTTTGCTTGAAATATAATCCAACAGGATGTCGTTAAACACGGCGCACGCTAACGGTGGTGTTCTTATTCATTCTGGAGAGTGGTAAATATATTTCATACCTATAATTTCTCGATCTAGATTAATTAAAATTTGTCTACTGTACTCGAATATTCTTGGCGTGACGTATCTCATAGTAATGATGACAACGTAGTAGATACTACGCTCAAATGACGTTTATTTCACGATTTACTGTTAAACATATTATGTTTCTAAGCGTTTAAAGAATCAGTTGAATTATCATTTTATATTGCGTTTTCAATTGTTTCTCTTTAGCATACTTCTCTTCTGCGACAATGTCACTATGGAGTTTCATGGACAGGACCAACCTCAGTTCATTGGGACTAAACGAGGGCGTTTATACTTAACCACTCATCGTATGATCTTTAATGCAAAAGATCCGAAAGAACCAATGCAGTCTTTCAGCTTTCCCTTTATCACACTAAGTGAAGTTGAGCTTGAACAGCCTATGTTCGGAGCTAATTATATCAAAGGCAAATGCCGTGCTCAACCAAATGGAAATTGGGTCGGGGAATGCAAATTTAAATTGCACTTCAAGAGTGGTGGTGCTATTGAATTTGGACAGGCAATGCTGAGGGCAGCATCAATGGGTAAGATTATGATCGTACTTTATTAATAGATGTATTGTATACGTAATGAGATAAGAAACAATTTATTCAAGAAATTGAATTTTTCTTTCATTTATAAATCTGTTTAATGAGTTTGATTGTTAACTGTGAATTTGGTTGTTTTCAGCACAACGCAATGGTGGTGCTGCTTTCGATGCTCCACCACCATATCAACCTCCAAGTACTGATTGGTATGCTGCACCTCCGCCAGCTTATCAGGCTGCTCCTACTGGATATTATGGATGGGTACCACCGACTAATGTGTTTCCTGACCAACCACCAGGTTGAATACTCTTTTCAAAAATCTTGATATCTAATCTATACCAATTGTACTGATTTTATTTCGTTTTTGCAGCAAACAGTGTATATATGACTGATATGCCACCACCGTATCCTGGCATCAACGCACCATATCAAGGATATGCTACAGGAGGAAATCCTCAACAGCAACAAGGAGCTTGGGGCGGCGCTGGGCAGCAACCTACTTGGGCGCCACCACAACAAAACGGCGCTCCAGGATGGGCTAATCCTGGTTACAACGGACAACCAATGTCTCAAGCAGGTGCGTATCCAAATTACGGACCACCCACTTACAATGCTTATCCGCAAAATCCGCCGCCATATTCGGCCTATCCACAAGGTGGCGCATATGGGCAACCGGGCCCTTATTCACAACAACAGGGACCATATGGTCCTTACCCACCTCAATATTAAGTGAATCATATTGCAATATATCATGATAAAAGCAGTTAGCCACGCGAGAAAGAATTTGTATTGTCAGGACCGCGTTGCTGAATAATTTTGTTTTGGTCAATATTAAAAACACTTTACTAATCATCAAATTTTAAATGATGTATAATGCTTAAATCTTCAATATAAAACAAAATGTATATATCGATTAATATTACGCTACCGTATTATATTTTGTTATACTCTTATAGTTTAACATTGTCGAACGTATTATTCGCACAAAGAAACATTAAACAATACTAATAAATATTCGATGCTGTTTTCATTTAAACCTATCAATCAATATTTATGTTTCAATATCGCGAGATAACTGTATCATTCTTTATAATTGCATTCTTCTTGCGTATCCTTTTATCTCCAAGATCGACACTTGTCACTAGCCTCTGCCAGGTAGAAGTTATTTCTCTTACAATGTTAACAATCTTAAATGTTTTGAATATTGCGCAAATGGAGATTGCATAACGTTTCTTTGGCTGACCTGCGGTAAGGTTGGCTTTCACCGAGCTCAGTTATTATCTCATAGTTTGCTCATAGGATCCCTGAAACGATTCAGCCAGATGCTACCTTTATTTCGCCAACAGTCTTACTTTTGACAGTCGTCGCGTTCAGTACAGGTCTAATCAGGCAATGTCGTGCGTGTGTGATCTCTGAACCGTGTTCCTGGTGCTGTGTATTTTAGCTCTAATATAAATCCAATAATTAAAGCGATAGAAGCGTGATATGACACGCCGAATGAAATACAATATCGTACACTTTGCTAGATTAAAAGAATAGCAAAGATCAAATTAACCAATGACTTTCACGTGTAATAACATACGTTTCACTATAGTGATGTATATAAAGAATTTTGTCGCATCAAACATCAACGACCAGTAAGAAGAAAGTATATTGTAGTGTCAGTTGTCTTTAGTAAAAAGAATTATATTTAAAGAAAGTACGAGTATGCCTGAAGAACGAAATGACGCCACTTCCAGAGTCGATCCTTGTGCGTGTTCTGGTAGTCATTTAATTGCGCAAGAAGTTATTCAATTGAATAATCACTTGCAAAATCTCAGCAAACATATCTTGTGACTGTCACATCTCAAGCTATACAAACTCTATGTTGTTAAGAGCTACATAAATGTGAAAAACATGTTTGCTGGGAGGTATCCTAATATTGCTCTACTTCATTTTCTCAATCTGCTATAGATGCCAAAGCCGCCGAAGCTGCCCAAAGTGCATACTACGATCCGAACAAGCCTCAATGTGCATACGTTCCGCCGCCTGCATATTACGTAAGTTTCTATCCCATTCCGTCATCGCGTTATAACTTTTTTGCACCTTTAACATGGAGATTACATGTCAAATTCTATTTTACGCTCACATACGACATTAAAGTCGATTAGCATCAAATTTTTTTTGCGTACAGCAAGAAGAGAACCATAATATAAATTTTCAGGAGAGCCCGCCAAGTTTCCAACAGGCGACCGAGAAGAAGGACCAGTGAAGACAATTCGAAACTATCTGGAAACGAGACTTTTTTCTATAAAAAGTATTTCAAAAACGCTTACCAAATAATTTACAATTTGTTGTTATTTTTCTATCTGTTTCGCGTCATTTAATATTCGATTTGTCGCAAAATCTCACGCGCATTCCGATTAGAGGTAGATTGCCGTTGCAGTTGCGCAAATGTATTATTCAGCATTGATAAGTAATTTACACATTGCATATTTATTTTGACGTATCTTCAAAGACAGACGTACGGAGAAAGTGAGAAAAAATGATAGTGATAAAGAGTGGGTTGGTAGAAGAGAATCCCATTATGATTTCTCTTTTTATATTTCTCGAGAATTGAATCCTAAGGCCGTACGTGATCATATTAATGAAAATTTTTGAGCCATGATCGTTAAGCTATATACGTGCAATGCGCAAGCCTGCGACTTGGTAAAAAGCCTTGTAAAATTCTGCAAGTATTTATCGTTACTTGTTATCTAGATTATATATTTGACTTTGTATCACAGAAGGTATTGCTGTTTCGCGTCTCATGCATTTCACTGTATGTATCGTAATAAAACACAGCATATGTATCGATCTATTGTTTATTTTCAAAAATTATAAAATCGACTTTTAGGATTAAAAAACAAAGCATTTTTATTCAAAAACTAATGATAATTGGTATATAAAGATTAATAGTGTACAAAGAGCATGTTATATGTAGTGGCAAAAGTCCCGGATAAAATCAAAGGTCAACGATTTTGATTTTTTGTTTCCAAACGACACGTCGCGTCGTTTTGACCGTCAAAAGTGAAAACTTTGAGACGTCCAAAGTGCCAAGTCAATCCTGAATAGGATAGACGATTCAGTCATGTAAAAATGGAAATTTGGTGAAAGTATATCACTACCAAGGGATATGATTATTATCAAAAAATAGAGAAAAAAAAAAGGAAAAATTATTCACTCGGTAGCGAGTAGCTTAGTTCTTAATGGCACTCAGATAGAATGTCTCTAATAAATTTCAACGCTTCTCGATGAAATTTTACTTCCGCTATTGGGAAATTTCGTAACGGTAAAACTTCGCGTAAAAAGACTCTTGCTGCACTCGTAAGACAGGCGTCTTTCACGCAAGGTCCAAACAGAACCAACTAATAGTACAAATTGAATCACGCATAGCGCGTATAATTTAAAAAATAGCACGTGTTCAAGAGAGTCCCGAAAATGCATGGGTCTCTTTAAAATTACTTAAAATCTAATACCTCGATTGTCCAAATAATCATGGACCTATCGAGGAAAATTTCTATGTACAATTGAGGGACGGTGTTAATCTCTTTAGTGTAAAGAGAAAAAACATTCTAGCCATACTCCGAGGTAATGGTTAAACTGAGGTGTCCATTTTCGACGTAGGTACCGTGATACCATATTCTAGTGTCCAGTAGAAGGATGTCTCCGGAACCGACGGAGAAGTCGAACTTCCTGCAGACACGATCACACTCTGGAGTTGGAGCAACCGTCCACGTTTTGCTGCCGAGGATTTGAGCTTGCCACATGAGACGTGGAATGTAGTCAAGCTGTAACAGAGAAAGAAAGATTTATATTCCTGGTATAGAAGACGATTCGTATACCTGGTGCAATTGTAGCATTATTAAATAATTATACTCACGTGCATAACAGCACCCTGGTCATATCCCAGGAAGACGTAGTTGGTCTGTGGTATTTCTGCGTCATCAGGCAAAAAATGTGGCACGTGGTAGAACCTCTTCATTATCTCAAGGACCTGGGGATGGCAATTCTTCCAGCCAACATACCAAGGATCCTCGCCAAGGTTTATTGCTCTACGTTCACTCATGGCAAAAACCTCACGGAGATTTGCGAAGTCGCTTTTGAAGTGAAGAAATTGACATTCCTCTTCAACGGATTCATAAGCCCCTTCGATACTCTCGTAAAGGTTTTTAAAGAAATGAAGACTGAAAACACGCTTAGCCGGCCAATGGCTAGCTGCACCCTGGACTACCATCGGTCGCGAGGAGTATGCATAACGTGAGAACTCTTCCTTGCTGATGTTCCTGAGATATAAAGCCGAATCGACACCTCGGCAGAAGTCGCAGTTAGACACTGGTCGTGTAAATTCCCAGGTCAGATAATTATTGGGGACTAGACAACGTGTACCCTGAGCATATCTCTGAATGAATTCGTACAGCGAATCCTTCCCGAGTACTCCATAAAAAATTGGCACTAATAACAAAGCTGCCAAAATTTTCTTGGAATAGATGAAATGAGAGATATAAGCAATGTTTTCATGTGTCTTTTTAGTACTAGTAACGCTAATGGATCTTAAAGTGGACAATTCTCCACCCTGACCAAGGTATTCCTCATTGAGCACTAGGAAAGCCTTTTGAGTGAGTTTAACACTTTTCTTTCTCTCTGTCATCTCGTGATTCATTACGCCAATTCTTGATTATCCTCCTCATTACAGGAATAATTTGTTAGTTACTTAGAAAAAAATAGAAAATCTAAAGACTCCTGATGTCTAATGTAAGTCTCGTCACGATCATCATCATTGATAAATTCACAATTTTTTTTCTTTTTTCTGTAGGCTTGCAGCTGAGTTGTTATATTTCTTAGATATGCAATGATTAACATTCAACACCTTGATAACACTTTTATTAGAATTGGCTTTGTGCAAGTTCTTGATGAAGTGATGAAATACATTGGCCGCTCGTCTAGTCACAGCTTGAATTCTTAAAGAGGAAACTTTGAGTCGTTATAAAGTCTCTTGTCATTCACTCGCGTTACCATTAATATAATATATTTTACACGTTTTACAATTAAAGATAATTTCTTACATTGTACCTACTATACATAAGGTACATACAATGTAAGGTAATAAGAGATACATCTCTCTCGGTGCTATTCGTACACGTTCCCAATATAAATACTGACTGTGAAACGTTTTAAAAATTCAATTTGTAGAATACGTGGCTCGCAGTTGAATAGATGCGTATCTTATGGAATATTCCAGTGACACGCAAACGACACCAAAATAAAATTCAAACGCGTACAGAAAAGAATATACAATATAGTGAATAGAGCTAAGAATACCACTATAAAGTCTTATATACTACACCTTGCTGATCCCCGGTTATCTGCTATTGCCTTATTTACGTTTTACACAGAAAACAATGTGACTGGCCTTGAGCCACTTAGTATACATTCACACGAGAGCAGTGCTTATTATCGATCCTACGCTTAACTTTAAAGGAAACTTTCACCTTTCAATTTCATGACATTTTCACTATTAACTATTCTCACTCTTTGATACATTTTCATTTCATTTACTTAAAGACTGTTAATTAAAAGAAGTCTCTTGCGCGATTGAAATTTATCCTTATTATCAGTTCCATCTAAGTAAACTAATGCGATTTCACTGTTAGGGTATTCCTGCATAGATCCAGACTAGTGACTGGCATCTGCTAGAATTCTTGAATGAGACTCGTTTAAGAGAGTCAGAATGGACCATACATGCTTGTCTGTAATTCAACACCCTAATAAGGCATTTCCTGCATGTATACATATGCTCGACAGATGTGGGCGTCTTGGCAAGATGCAATGCTAGCATTGATGAAGTGGAAGAGCTTCATTTTCTTTCTCTTATATCTTTTTGTTATTGCCTAATTTTTTTTCTTTTTTTCGTCCTCTTCTCTTCTTCCATACTAAAGGCTTGCATTGTTCACTGAACCGGGGAACGGATTTGGCTGTACGAGTCGTAAGTGAAATTGGACCAGTGTATTGATTTGTAATTCTTTATTTTATTATGAAATCACATAACGCAATATACAAGTCGTATTTAAAAGGACCTCCGAAAATGATTATTCCTTTTCTAATTCTCTTATCTCCTTTTTAAACTTTTTTCTATTCTTTTTCCACGCAAATGACTCTTCGAAAACATGTCAAAGGTTGACAGGAATTTTTGATTTGTCATTTTAATATCTTTCCATATAGTTATGTACTTACTGACGTTATAAAATCTATAGGACAAGAGCACATTTCCTACGCCTGATTTTTTGCTCGTTTTGTGCTTTTCATCGTGATAAAATCATCACGTTTTTCATTTCTTAGAACGAGACTATACCAGAGTAAAGCTGACTTAACTTTTTGTTTTAACTCGAAAATTGAATTTTTTACTTTGCCTTATAACACATCGAGGCCACTGAGAAAATAGATAACTGATAATTACAATGTTTTATTTGGCGTGAAATTCGTTGTCACTTTACACGCAATTGCGTATGACGTCGCACGATCGCACGTACATATAAATACATACATAAATATATATATTCTCATGCAAACATATATATATATATATATATCCATGTATATATATATAAGTCACCGTTATTCTCTTTTTATCACAAAGCATTGACTAAAGATTTATCATCTATTCGTTACACTTCGCTTGCTCGCCTATTGTGGAAGATTCGAAGCCAAATCTGCCAGTTTTAATTGAATCTCTAATTTGTATTCATTTACCGCGATTTGAGGACATGTAATAAATATCATTAAATGCAAAATCACGTCACGGCTTTGACATAAGAATTAATACATGATGCTTAAGAATAGAGAAAGAGAGAGAGAGAGAGAGAGAGAGAGAGAGAGAGAGAGAGAGAGAGAGAGAGAGAGAGAGAGAGAAAAAGCTTATACTTTAAAAATTATCATCTTTTAGTCATCATGAAATTTTTTTTTTCCTTTTTGAAAATTTGAGGTTCTACTAATCCATAATATGATCATTGAGTTTTCTTCACTGGATGGAACATTTATAACCGATTTTTTAACGAGTTTTTAAATACTAATTACTACAGCCAGAAATAACTGTTGGTTCTCTTTCTACACGACCATTATAAAGATGCAAAAAAATTACACTCTCTCTCTCTCTCTTTCCTTCGTCATGTATTACAATTAATTTAGTTCCATATTTCATACTTGCTGTTCTTTTCTTTTCCTTTTTTTGAGAATTGCAAAAAGCACCCTTTCTTGATGAGCATGTTTTTAGCACGATACCTTCGTATTGGAGCGTCCGAATAGAAATAATAAAATCGTTACAAGAAAAGGTTCGAAATGAATAAAAGAAAGGGTTCGTAGAAAAAGCTATTTGATAAAAAATATCAGTTCATGTAGAACGATATTGACAAGATTATCTCTCTCTGTCATTAAATTTTACGTCGCAACGAATGAATTATTTTCATTAGGACTACTCGGCAGAACTCCAATGCAAAATAAGTTATTACTTACTGTTGAAAATGCGTGACTAGCACAGTCGTTTGTGTCGAAGTTCACACTCGCGTTTAACACTCTGTTTTGAAAAGAGATGATTGGTTCCTTTTACACAGACGATCAGAAGTACTGCCATTTGCCCAGGATAGCATCTTTGATGGCTGATATATACTGCGCAGGCACCCAGTATATCCAGTACCTAGAGGCTTCTGTCGTACCCAATTGTATACCCTATAAAATAAAAAATTAATGTTACTGTTGCTAGTCATTAAAAAATTGGACGTTTATTTTGAGTTGTATTCACCATAATGTGATACTCAGGATGGTCGTGGATAGGTTCACTAAGAACACCCTTTATCGAGTTCATAGGTATTTTATCAGTTCTTTCCTTTGTACCGATCCACAGCTGATCTTGTTCTAATTTGAAAGTTAATCTGACTTTTCCACCAGATTTGTTCAGCATTCCTGCCAGAGGAAAATCTGGTAGGGATTCCTAAGATAAGTTAAACCAAGGTTAAAGGAAGTAAAGTTAATACTGTAGCGAAACAAGAATATAAAGAAATCCAACCTTGCTTTCCAATATGCCTGGCATAACATCCTCTGGGATTCCTTTGTCTAATACTTTACGATGTATTTTCTGTCGAGATAATGGCTCCTTTCCAGCGGTGGCAGTAACGTCATCACTGACATCTTGTTTCGTCGGAACAGATACGGCCAGCACATCGTCCAACTTGGAGCCCACAATCATGACTTTGGCACCTTAACGGCGAATATTTGATAAAACGAGTGCAGCTTGATGCGCGCTATACATCTACGTAAGCTAAGTGATTTATAAGGCTGCTGGAGGTACAGCAGCTGTTACCTTTTGTAACACTTAAACTTCTAAGCGTCTGATCATCTTTGGCTAATCCTTTGATCATCACTTTTTGCATCGCTTGAGGCACTGAAATGATGTTTTGAAGGTGGGCCTTTAGCTCTCCAATGGTGCCATCGAGCGCAAAACTAATGTCAATCTTTTGCTTATTATATATAACTTTAAAGTCTATAGTCTCTCGTGGCTGGTCCTCTGAGCTGGTTCCTGCAACAATCTCCTTCTCTTCCTTAGCATTCGTTGAGGGTTTACTGATTACTACTTCTGGAGGGATTTCCTCAGACTTAGAATTCGATGATGCTTCTAAACAGGGTGCTGAACCACAACAGTTCTCGTTACTGTCGCCCTTTACTGCATCTAGATAACAAACGTTTACATATCCTAATTAAACATAAATCTTTCAATGCAGTTTTAATAATTCGAATTAATGATAATTACACAAACATACAAACTAGACTAGGACTATACAAACTAAGGTTAATATTATGAAGATCCATAGTGAAAAATGTATTTAAAAAATCATTAAAAACTCAATAATATTTGGGATGTCGACTATGGGTTAATTATTTTATATTTCCAATAATATTTTATAAAATACTCTGTGAAAAGAATCATTGTTGTCATTAGACTAGCCTGACTTGCACAGATTAAACTAGATACATCCAAAAGATCTACAAGATGTGTAATGTGTATATCCAATGAGATTTCAATTGCAAGTGTAACGAGTAAAGAGACACAACGATTCGCCGATGATTTATCATGAAAAATTAGAAAAGATCTTATCTAATGATATACACGTACCCACGTACTCCATGATGCACTTAACTCAACTGGCTGATCTCTGCTATACTGCAGGGCGCGCTGCAAGTGAATTACCTGCATACGTAGAATTATCAAGATGACTTTCAAATTTTCAAAACCACCCGAGAAAATACGTATCGTCTTTTCCAATGACGCAGCAGTAGTGAGAATACAGAGACCAATAGTCAGAAATACAGGATGACTGAATTGAGATGAACCAATGAAAATTATTAAAAATGATTAATTTTATTGATTACATTTCAATACGTTGCAAGAGTATCTTATAAAAGGAATTAAACTAAGTAAAAATATACAATAGTAAACAAAAATAGTTGAATAAATATATACAATTTTTTATTTAAAGTAACTATATCTCACCGAAGTAATATAAGAGCAACTAAATAAATTTTTTATTCTTATCTCATATTTGCATATAATATGGCCTTCAGTAGCTTGATAATAAACTTTTACTTCTATGAAATTACGAGAAATAAATTACTGACAGCTAATGACATGCTGAAGTCCAATGAAAGCAAATAAAATGATTGTCCAACAATTTTTCACTTTTCGTATGTTCACTATAATGAAAGTCCATAATCCAACTTCAAAAAATTTAGATATGTCAAGTAAGTGTTGACTATAAACTTATAAAAAAAGGAATAACTTGCATAACAATACTATGAGATTTTTCTAATTATCGCGGTGAATCTACTGAAGTAAACAGAAAACACTAGCTATTCGCTGGCTCTAATGGAAAGTTTGTAGAATAGCCAATGGCTTAGTTCAATCGTGCAGAATTTAACAGCCCATTGGTCAATTCTATTCAACTCCTATACGTGATTGGTTAACTCAGTTTAAACTGATCACGATTTCAATCGCCTCCAGAGAGTTCTAAATAGTTTTGCGATAGTGAAAAACGGTTCTACCAGAGATGAGTAGGGAGATTGCCAATGGGCCGATATTCTTGAAACCAATTTTATTTTGGAGTAAACACGCCACCTGAGCGGAGGGCCGTCGAACCATACCCACGTTTTTGATTGGTCGAGTATATATAGATATACTACGCGTGATATTCGTGAGCTCCGTGAGACGCATGGATTATACCGGGTGGCACTGTAAAGCGTGTGTTTTCTATTGTCGACGCGTCACCTGGACGGAGATGCCTCGAACCATACCCACGTTTTTGATTGGTCAAGCGTATGTATCAGACTACTCTAAGCAAACTCCAAACGTGTATAACAACTGAAATACAGCTTTCCCAATCTATACGTCACGGAAACTAAATATCATACGTGCATGGTAACGAGTCAACGTGCGAGATTCTCGGGTTCGAGACCCGATTATTATTAATTTTTTTTATTCATGAACAATGCTTATTGAATCTATTAATTAACTTGGAATGTAGCAAATGCATAATTATATTATACTATATACATTTTATTATATTATATAGTCGTGTCTATTTTTATGCCGTTGATACGTTCCACAGAAACCAGCATATAAAAAATG